>NC_134358.1:352519687-352537187 GCF_048569485.1 Anomaloglossus baeobatrachus
AAGTTAGAGTCAGTTCAAAGGCAGGCAACTAGATTATTACAAGGAATGGAAGGCCTCCCATATGATGACAGGTTGAAAAAGTTAGATATGTTTAGCTTAGAAAAAAGACGTCTCAGAGGAGATCTCATTTATATGTATAAATATATGTGTGGTCAATATAAAGGACTGGCACATGACTTATTTCTTCCGAAGGCAATACTAAGGACCAGGGGGCACTCACTGCGAGTGGAAGAAAAGCGATTCCGACAGCTAAATAGGAAAGGGTTCTTTACAATTAGAGCAGTCAGACTGTGGAATACCCTACCACAAGAGGTAGTAATGGCAGATACTATAACAGCTTTCAAAAAAGGGCTGGATGATTTCCTCAATACACACAACATTGTTGGTTATAAATGACTTAGTGACCAAATGTAGAACTGGTGGAGAAAGGTTGAACTAGATGGACCTAGGTCTTTTTTCAACCTTAGTAACTATGTAACTATGTAACTATGTAACTATGTGAAGGACCAACTCCTACATGTCTGTCCTGTGGAGGTTCGACAATTTGTTATGGACCGAGAGCCCAAGGAGGCCTCAAAAGCAGCCCAGATTGCCGACGCCTATCTGGCCAACCGTGCATCGTGGGTGCGGAAGCCGTCCACTGCCAGCTGGAAAGGGGGTAAGATGACGACTACGACCACCCCTGCTCCCACCAGCCGACCTCCCGTAGGTCCTGTGTCATCCACCAGTGCCCGGCCCACCTCTGACACTCGCAGGTGTTTTTCCTGATACCATCCTGGACACCTCAGCTCCGTTTGCCCAGAGAGGCAGAAGAGGAACCCCACATCCAAGGCCCAAGGGCCTACTGGAACTGTCCTTTTGGCAAGGGAGGCGGGTGGTAGGGCCTTCGAAAACCTACACCCCGTCACCGTAGGCGGAACCCCCACTATGGGGCTCAAGGACACTGGGGCCGACTGAACACTGATCCGCCCCGAACTGGTACCCCCTGAAAACTTTATTCCGGGAAAACTCCTGACTGTCGCCCTGGCGGGGGGTGTCCACCAATCCTTCCCAATGGCCCTTGTTCCCCTCGACTGGGGTGCTCGGACAAGGTGGAGGGAAGTGGGGGTGGACGAACATCTACCAACCAATGTTTTATTGGGGACTGATTTGGGGCGATTAGTTGCACAATTTCTCCCTGATGATCCTCCGAATCCAAAAAGTCATGTGATACAAATGTTGTTGATAAGTCATGTGATGCAAATGTTGTTAAATCATGTGATGCAAATGTTGTTGATAAGTCATGTGACCCGAATGCAGATATCCAGAACGTAATTACAAATGTTGTGCATGGTAATAAAGTGGAGGTTTGTACAGGGGAACTCAGCCATGCCACGCGGCAGGGTGACGTGGCTGAGGACAACCCCAAGGTAGCAAGTGTCTGTGCTGACAGAGATGGAGGCAGACATGAGAACCACGAGGACAGTGGTCAAATGCAGCTGAACAGTGTCACAGTGGACAGTGACACAGCCAGTAGTACCTGTCAGGCTGATGGGGAAGAGTGGTTATTCCCCGGGGAGACAGCCTTCATCGGTGCTGTCACCCGCAGTCAGAGTGCCCAGAACGCAAATGAAACCTTGCCTTCTGACAAATCTTCACCAAGAGGGATAACGGAACTGGTTACGGACCCAGAGCAGGTCCCAGAGGGTCCCGGTGAGTTTGGAACCTTAACGTCACTTTTGGCTGCCTCTAGCCAAGAGTTCCAGGTAGCCCTACGAACTGATGCCAGTCTAGAGACGTTAAGGGACCTCGCAGAGAAGCCCTCCGCTGAGACCGATAAGGAGAGGGTATTCTAGGACCAGGGAAGGTTGTACCGGGAGACAATTCCCTGTAACCCCCAACAAGAGTGGCTGAAGGAAAGACAGCTGGTGGTGCCTCACCACTTTAGGAGTGAGTTGCTGCGGATTGCCCATGAGATCCCACTCGCCGGACACTTGGGGGTCAGCAAAACCAAGGCCCGGCTGTCTCACCACTTCTATTGGCCCAAAATAGGGACAGATGTTGCCAATTACTGCCGCTCCTGTATCACATGCCAAAGAGTGGGAAAGTCAGGGCCTGCTCGCAAAGCTCCCCTGATCTCTTTGCCGGTGATAGAGTAGCCTTTCCAGAGGGTCGCTGTGGACATTGTCAGGCCTCTGGCCGTCCACAGCAGCTCTGGAAAACGGTTCATCCTTACTGTGGTAGACTATGCTACCCGGTATCCAGAGGCAGTGGCTCTGTCCTCAGTTAGGGCCGATAAGGTGGCAGATGCCCTCTTGACCATATTCTCCCCAATAGGATTTCCCAGGGAGATGCTTACCGACCAGGGGACTCAGTTCATGTCTCGTCTAATGGAGGCTCTCTGTAAGAAAATGCAGGTGCGGCATCTGATATCAAGCGCTTATCACCCACAGACCAATGGTTTGTGTGAGCGATTTAATGGTACCCTTAAGCAGATGCTTAAGATGCTGGTTGAGTCACATGGACGCGACTGGGAGCGGTATCTCTCACACCTGCTGTTTGCCTACAGAGCGGTACCACAGGCCTCAACGGGGTTTTCCCCCTTCAAGCTCCTGTATGGCAGACGAGTCCAGGGGCCTCTTGGTCTGGTAAGGGAATCCTGGGAAGAGGAACTGAACTCCCCAGAAGTGTCCGTTGTGGAGTATGTCATTCGGCTCCGTGACAAAATGCAGTCCATGACGCAGATGGTGCATGAGAATATGGCGCAATCCCAGGCTAGCGAGAAGCGATGGTATGACCAACACGCTCGAGAACGGGTGTACGAAGTGGGTCAGAAGGTGTGGGTCCTAGTCCCAATGACCCAGAACAAGCTTCAGGCGGCCTGGGAGGGTCCATACCTGGTGCATCAGCGCCTCAATGACGTAAACTACGTGGTCACCATCGACCATGCCAGGAAGAGGCAAAAGGTCTTCCATGTCAACATGATGAAAGCTCTTCATGACAGGGAAGCCTTTGCCCTTCCTGTGTGTAGTCTTCCCGAGGAAGGCGAAAGTGAAGTCTTGGTGGACTTGCTCGCCTCGGCCCGGGATGGAGGGTCTATCGAGGAGGCAGCATTCAACCCACAGCTATCCCTGGACCAAAGGTCCCAGCTGCGGGAGGTATTCCGGCCCTACCTGATGACCTTCACGAATGTCCCAGGGAAGACATCCCTAGCCACCCACCAGGTGGACACAGGGAGTCATTCCCCAGTTTGTCAACCCCCATACCGTGTCTCCCTAGAGGTACAAAAGGACATAAAAAGGGAGATTGATGAAATGCTAGTCCTGGGAGTGATCCAGAGGTCCAAAAGTGCATGGGCCTCGCCTGTAGTTTGGTTCCAAAAAAGGACCGGACAACCCGGTTTTGTGTGGACTACAGGAGACTAAATGCAATCACAGCACCCGATGCGTACCCAATGCCACGCATCGATGAGTTACTGGATCGCTTAGCCGGGGCCCGGTACCTGACCATCATGGACCTGAGTCGAGGGTACTGGCAGATTCCTGTGTCCAAGGAAGCACAGGAAAGGTCCGCCTTCATCACCCCATTCGGGCTGTATGAATCCCTTGTCATGCCCTTTGGCATGAGAAATGCTCCTGCCACTTTCCAGCGATTGGTCGACCAGCTGCTCGAGGGACTAGGAGGGTTTGCAGTAGCTTACCTGGATGACATTGCCATCTTTAGTCCCACTTGGGAGGAACACCTGGGGCACCTGGAGCAGGTGCTCAGGCGGATCCAAAGCGCTGGTCTGACTATAAAGCCAGGGAAGTGTCAGATCGGCATGACGGAGGTACAGTACCTCGGACACAGAGTGGGTGGCGGGAACCTGAAACCAGAGCCAGGGAAGGTTGATGCCATCACCTTCTGGCCTACCCCCAAGTCAAAGAAGCAGGTGATGTCCTTCTTAAGTACGGCAGGGTACTATAGGAAGTTCGTTCCTAACTATAGTGCTCTTACTAAGCCGTTGACGGACCTCACCAAAAAGAAGCTACCGCAAGTAGTCACCTGGACAGATGACTGTGAACGGTCCTTCAGGGCACTCGCCAGTTCCCCAATCCTACAAGCCCCGGACTTCACCCGACGGTTCATAGTTCAGACAGATGCCAGTGCGTTTGGGTTTGGTGCAGTACTCAGCCAGGTAAATGGGAAGGGAGAGGAGCATCCGGTGATGTTTCTCAGCCGCAAGCTCTTATCCCGGGAAGTGGCCTACGCCACTGTGGAGAAGGAGTACCTCGCTATAGTGAGGGCCCTGCGGAAACTGCAGCCCTACCTATATGGACGCAACTTCACCATAGTGACAGACCACAACCCTCTCAGCTGGCTACACCGGGTGGTCGGCGACAATGGTAAGCTACTGCGGTGGAGCTTGGCACTACAGCAGTATGACTTTACCATTAAACACAGGAAGGGTGTTGAGCATGGCTGTCCCGGCAGGGGGATGCCAGCGAGGTAGGCTTAGGAGACGATTGGCAAATCAATCTCCCATGCTACCTCAAAAAGGGGGAGGTGTCATGTAGAACTGTTGAAGGGTCTTCATCCCCCTCCTCTTCTTCACCAGCCACAGGTCGTCCTGGCGATTATCTGATCGACCTGGAAGCTTAAGTTATTTACGACATGGGCAATGTAGATCTACAGAAAAACAAAAAGGCAGAGAAAGACAATCTTTTATTATTTTGGCGGGAAAACTGCCAAAAGCAGTTTTTAAGTGCTGTGTAAATGTCAGAAAAATGAAAAACATATTTTCAGAATCCCTGTGGAGTGCTGAACCCAACGCACCATCTAGTTCCACTGGGAGATCACTGGAATCATGACAAATTAGTATTGGCCAGTAAAATTGTACTAGAGGAGTTGTGTTTGGTATCAATGTAAATGAAAAATCGAGATATTAAATATGACGCTAATATCTTTCACCTGTGTGGCCCAGGGGCAAAGATATGTAAAACTCTAGAATTAAGAGGCTTTGTAACCATCACAAGCACAGTCCACAAAGATTGTAAAATGATGTCACAGACAAGGGGGGTCACCTAGGGCATAATAGGAACTGGCCCTCTCGGGGGCCAGTCAGTCAGTACTTTGGAGGGCATCATGAAGGGTGATGCTTGCCGATTATAACATCTTCTTCTCTTGGAGCCCCTCCCTCCCTAAGCTTGAACGTCACTTCTATGGCACGAGTTTAGTTTCACGTTTATACAATTTATTTTAATGTAACTTCCTATGCTGTATTTGTATTGTTCCCTTTTGTAAATTCTTGTATATTCTTTAAACACTGCCTATTTTCGGATTAAATATATAAAAATTTAAGAGTTTCTTTCCTTATGCTTTATATACGAATCCAAAAACCCCGAAGGGCCTCATGCTATCTGTAACGGGTACCCAGACTGCCTGTGAAATGTCCGATGGTGACAGCATAATTATTGCATAGAATTCTTGGAGTGCTATCATTAAGGGTACCGAAATATATATATATTCCATTAGCGGGAATCGGTGATATATACATTTACCCTTGCTGTGAGACCTTCAATACTTTGCATTATCAGCTCAGGAGCCTCATCCTATGCATTATAAAGCAATGGTAATTTCAGGCTCAACCACTTAGTTTTCGGTGCTTAAGGGGAAAAGAGCCATAAATAGTATGTGACCCCAGCACTCAAAATGAAAGCAAGAGAATTTTTTGTGATGCAAGTGGATTTATTGACACACTGCAAAAGTGAACCTAAACCAGAGCAACACCGACGTTTCGGCGTAGAGCCTTTCTCAAGGTAGTTGCCTGAAAAGGTGTGAAAAATGACAAAATGAGTGCATATATGTACAAGTGGGACATAAGATATGTACAGGGTAAATACAAAAATATACAAAAATGTACATGTAGAGAAAGAACGTACATCAATGGTTACAGCTGGATGGCGCGGGTCACATAGGACAACCGAAATGCATAAAGGGAGGCCAGGTTCTTTCACAATTGCAGAGTGTGCTCTAATAACATAAGGGAGATAATAGTTAATAGGCATGATTCAGACAAAGAAGTACCATGGGGAAAAAGGACAAATGGATTGTCAGGCGAAGGTACAAGCCAAAGTCAGTATCCTAGGATGTAGAAGGCAGAAAAAGCGTAGCAAAAGGAGAGTATGATAGTAATAGAAATGAGACATGTATAGAAGAAGAAAGAAAGAGGGAGAAAGAGAAAGATGGAGAAAGAGAAAGAGGGAGAAAGAGAAAGAGAGAGAAAGAGGGAGAAAGAGAAAGAGAGCGAAAGAGGGAGAAAGAGGGAGAAAGAGAAAGAGGGAGAAAGAGAAAGAGGGAGAAAGAGAAAGAGGGAGAAAGAGAAAGAGGGAGAAAGAGAAAAAGGGAGAAACAGAAAGAGGGAGAAAGAGAAAGAGGGAGAAAGAGAAAGAGGGAGAAAGAGAAATAGGGAGAGGGAGAAAGAGGGAGAGGGAGAAAGAGAAGAGAGGGAGAGAAAGAGAGGGAAAGAGAGGGAAGGAGAGAGGGAGGGAAAGAGAGAGCGAAGAGAGAGAAAAGGAGAGGGAAAGGGGAGGAAGAGGAAGAGAACAGCAGATGAGCACAGCAACCATAAGGAGCAAGGAGAATGCTACATACCGTATGCAGAGGAGTGACAGTGTCACTGTGGAGGATGGGTGAACGCCTGTAACAGAGAATATCATAACCTGGTGAGGTCGGTAACAGGGTGCAGAAATGGTGCCTGGGAGAGCAAGGGGGGAGCGTTACCTGCAGTAACGGCCCGTGGAGAACAGCAGAGGCTGGGTGTGTGGCAGCAGCGGCGTGTGACACAGACCCTGTCCGGCGCCATTTTAAGAGGGAGGAGATGGCTGTGGAAGGTGGAGGGGAGTGCGTCACATCCGGTGACGCGCTGTGGAACGCATGTGTGGAACGCATAGTGCGGCCCATGTTAGTGACACGCGCGGTCACATGATGTATGGGCGGGCATAGTAATTACAGAGAGGGCGTTACAATAGTGCAGGGCTGTGTGTGATGTGGAATACTATAGATGGGTGACATTACCTGCTGTAGGGCGTGGAGGAGAGCGTGCCACTAGGAGGAGGTGCAGGAAAGCAAGGGATCAATTGTGGGAGATCTGAAAAGGAAAATGGAGAAAAAAGGCATTAGTACACACAAGCTAAAGAATATGATAGCAGCATATTGGAATGCAATGGGCCGAAGCCTGTTGGAAAACCCAGTATCATAATATGTTAGGAGAAAAATATACATTATTAGTATAGGAATACAATAAGCACAATGGAATATAGAAGGCCAAAGCATATTCATATAGAGATATATATGGATTGGAATGCAATAGGCATATTAGAGTGCCATGGGTCAGATTCATAACACATTAAAGAAAAAACTCAAAGAAAAACCCCCATTATTAAGGGTCAAATGGCATAAAGCGACATGATGAGCAAAACAGAAGTACGCAAGGTAAAATTTGAGATGTTGGTTATGTAGGGGCCTCATATTCCCTATTGAGCCCTAAGGGCTCCAAAGTTTGTAACGTGTGGATCCAATAAGCCTCACGTTCTCTGAGTATTCTGATGCGATTACCCCCACGGCGAGGTTGATCAACATGTTCCAGAACCTGGAATCTGAGTTGTGGTATTGTATGGCCAGCTGTGATGAAGTGTGCAGGAATCAGTAGTGTGGTCTGTTTGCAGCGGATGGTGGATTTGTGTTTGTTAATGCGGTCCCGGATATGTTGGGTGGTCTCACCCACATATCCGAGACCGCAAGGACACTTGATAAGGTAAACAACATAGTTGGACTCACACGTAAAATACCCCGGAATCGGGAACTTCTTTCCGGTACGTGGGTGGGTGAAATATTCCCCCTTGGTTATGTGTGAGCACTGTAAACAATGCAAGCAAGGAAATGTGCCCTTACGTTGACTGGAAAAAAACGTTTGTTTAACCGTGGGTTTGGAGGGACCAATGTCGGCCCTAACTAGTGTGTCCTTCAGGTTCTGGGGACGTTTGTAGCAAATGAGGGGTTGGGAGTCAAACTCTTGAACCGAGGGTAGGCTTGGTGCAGGAGAGGCCAATGTTTGAGGATAATGCCGTTAATAAGGGGAGTTA
Organism: Anomaloglossus baeobatrachus; assembly: GCF_048569485.1. Classification (NCBI taxonomy): domain Eukaryota; kingdom Metazoa; phylum Chordata; class Amphibia; order Anura; family Aromobatidae; genus Anomaloglossus; species Anomaloglossus baeobatrachus. The sequence continues at coordinate 352,527,790 of NC_134358.1, forward strand.
ATGGGTGATATGTACTCACAAACGGAATCCTTTTGTCATGTCGCACATTAGGAGTAGTATCGGAAGGGGGGGATTTGACATATTGTGGATAGCCCCTTACAGAAAATTTTCTGTCCATATCACAATGTCGTGAAACCCTGGTGGTAGGATCCGAGACAATTCTGTCCACGCGGCAGTGCTGGGAATGGGGTAGAGACTTCTTGATGTGTCTTGGGTGACAACTGGAGTGCAAGAGGAGGCTGTTCCTATCAGTCGGTTTAGTATACAAGTCTGTGGAGAGAGAACGATCAGGGTTGATGATAACTGTGGTGTCTAAAAAATTGATGGAATGTTCACTATGCTGAAGAGTAAATGAGATGTTATTCGTAGCATCATTGATGTCATCAAAAAAGGATTTTAGTGACGCCTCGTCGCCAGTCCACATTAGGAAGATGTCGTCAATGAAGCGCTTCCATAGTAGTACCCGTTGTTCGCATAGGGGGTGGGTGTAGATGAAGAGGTGCTCGAAGTAGTCCATGTAGATGTTTGCGTAGGGGGGCGCGACGTTAGAACCCATCGCGGTCCCCCTGCATTGAAGAAAAAATTGATCTTCGAATAAGAAAAAGTTGTGTGTAAGGACCACTTCGAGCATATCAAGGCAAAATGCCTTTTTGGGGGGTGAAAGGTCGGTATGGGTCTGTAGGAATGAGTCAACTGCCTGAATCCCTTCCTGGTGGCCGATACTGGTGTACAGGCTGGACACGTCGAGAGTAGCAAGTAAACAATTGTCAGGAACACCAGGGATAGATCTCAGTATGGATAGAAAATGGTTAGTGTCTTTAAGATAAGAGGGAAATTTTGGAATATGGGGAGTCAGTATTTTCTCGAGAGTGATGGAAATAGGGGACAGAAGAGAATTGGTGGATGCGACAATCGGGCGTCCGGGTGGAGCAGATAAGTTTTTATGGATCTTGGGGAGGGTATAAAAAACCAGGGTGATGAGGTGGCTGTTAATGAGAAATTTACCGAGTTTATCGTCAATGATGGCTCTTTGTTGGTAGTATCTCACTTTCTCATGTATGAGGGCTGAGATGCTAGATGTGGGGTCACGTGGTAGTAGGCTGTAGGTGGTAATGTCTCCGAGTTGCTGGCGAATCTCATCGGTGTAGTATTTTTTATCAAGAACAACTATAGCCCCGACTTTGTCTGCCGGTTTAATGATGATATTATTATAATTTTTGAGGGAAGTCAAAGCCCTACGCTCACCAGGGGTCATATTGTTTTTAAGGTGAAAGGAACCCTTGCTGATGTCCGACGTTGTGAGTTGGACGTCCCTGGAGACTAGATTGATAAAGGTCTCTATAGGGTGGTAGCAGCGGGGAGGTTGGTAGTTACTTGGGATTCTGAGATTGAGTTCCATGAGTGTGAACTCGGTGGTAGAGGAGGAGGTCGAGGCTGTGGAGGCCAATGGGCGGGTTTCAGGAATCTTGTTAGAAAAATGCGCTTTAAGGCGAAGGTTTCTGAAAAACCTGTTAAGGTCATGTTCTAGGTTGAAGGTACTGAAAGAGGGGGTGGGGCAGAATGAAAGGCCCTTCTGTAGGACTTGGGTCTCAAGGGGGAAGAGCGTCTGATTGGATATATTAAAGACGATATTGTCCCTACCTGGGAGCGGGTCGTGATGCGATCTGATCGTCCCCCGATGTTTCCTCCCCCTCCTCGTCTGTTTTTTGGGGGCTGTTTCTGGCCTAAAAAAGATAGAGAGTCCATAGAATGATGGTCGCTGTCGGAACCAGAGGAAAATCCCCCGCCACGGTGGAAGTTGCGCGTAGGAGCAGAGGTATGCCATCTGTAGACGCGGTTCTTCAAATAATCGTCTTGATCCCTCAAGAATTTATAGCGTTTGCAGGTTTGCAGCATGTCACGGTACTCGGAGATCGTGGAGGCACACTTGTTCTTGAGTTCCTCTAGAGCTGTAGCGTTCAGGGTCTGGGAGAGTTGGGTCTCGATGTTCTTGATACTGGCGTCTATGCTGACAAGTTCCTTTTGCAGATAGTCAATTGTGAGCAGTATAATATCGAAAGAACATTTGTTTAGAATGTTCTCAAATGATTTGCAATACTCTGAATTCTCAGAGAACAGAGTAGGCCTCAGGGAAATCCTGAGGCCCCTCGGGATCCTCTGGATTTTATAGTATTCAGCTAATGTGGCTGCGTGTAGTTCAAGAGCTGTGTTCCTCTTGACCTCCCTCAGATAATCTCGGGTGCGGATCTCATCTGAAGGAATAGTGAGGAACTGAGTTCTTGTGGTCACCTTAGCCAGGATACTAGCGGCTTGTTCATCATTAAAAGAGAGAACAGGTGCCGTCATGGAAACAAATGGTACGGTGGGAGCACTGAAAAATGAGTAGTAGTATAAAGCAATGGTAATTTCAGGCTCAACCACTTAGTTTTAGGTGCTTAAGGGGAAAAGAGCCATAAATAGTATGTGACCCCAGCCTCTCTTCTCTTTCTCCCCCTTTCTCTTTCTCCCTCTCCCTCTTTCTCTTTCTCCCTCTTTCTCTTTCTCCCTCTTTCTCTTTCTCCCTCTTTCTCTTTCTCCCTCTTTCTCTTTCTCCCTCTTTCTCTTTCTCCCTCTTTCTTTCTTCTTCTATACATGTCTCATTTCTATTACTATCATACTCTCCTTTTGCTACGCTTTTTCTGCCTTCTACATCCTAGGATACTGACTTTGGCTTGTACCTTCGCCTGACAATCCATTTGTCCTTTTTCCCCATGGTACTTCTTTGTCTGAATCATGCCTATTAAATATTATCTCTAGTGATGAGCGAGTACTAAAAAGCTCGGGTGCTCGAAGCTCGGGCCGAGCCTCCCAAGATACTCGTGTACTCGGCCCGAGCACCGAGCCCAATGTTATCCTATGGGAGACCCGAGTATTTTTGTGAAATGACCCCCCGGCAGCATGTAGAAACCCTAAAAATGTCACAAAAGTCTCAGAAGAGTGCTCAAATGACATGGCATCAGCATGGGGAAGACCCCTTGAAGCATTTATCACTCAAAAGTCACAGCTGTGAACAATTTTGTCCAAGTTTTACGCCATTTTTACGGACTCACCAGAAAACCTTCCAAAATGACACCAAAATGAATTTTCATGGCGGAAATGTTAAGGGCACATACCCAATAGTGAGATAGAGCTGGTGTATGTTACTTTTTGAGATTAATACATGAAAGATTTTACGTGAAAACCTTGTGTGGCACTCCGATGTCCAAAACGCATGTTTTGTGCTTTTTACTAACGATGTCGGTCATTTTTTTTTTCATTCTATCTCCCGTCGGTCGGTCTCGCTCTGTCTTGTCTGTCCCCCTCTCACAGTCTGTCGGTCAGTTCCCCCCCCTCTCTCTTACTTACCGTTCCCCGATCTCCGGCGCGGCGCTGCACGGCTGTTCAAACTCCGGTGGCTTTTCCTCTTTTGAAAAAGCCGGCCGCTCATTAATCAATCTCGTATTCTCTGCTTTCCTGCTTTTCGGCGCCTATGATTGGTTGCAGTGAGACATGCTCCCACACTGAGTGACAGCTGTCTCACTGCACCCAATCACAGCAGCCGGTGTGTGTATACTGTGCAGTGAAATAAATAATTAAATAATTAAAAAAAAACGGCGTGCGGTCCCCCCAATTTTAATACCAGCCAGATAAAGCCATACGGCTGAAGGCTGGTATTCTCAGGATGGGGAGCTCCACGTTATGGGGAGCCCCCCACCCTAACAATATCAGTCAGCAGCCGCCCAGAATTGCCGCATACATTATATGCGACAGTTCTGGGACTGTACCCGGCTCTTCCCGATTTACCCTAGTGCGTTGGCAAATCGGGGTAATAAGGAGTTAATGGCAGCCCATAGCTGCCACTAAATCCTAGATTAATCATGTCAGGTGTCTCCCCGAGATTCCTTCCATGATTAATCTGTAAATTACAGTTAAAAAACACACACACCCGAAAAATCCTTTATTAGAAATAAAAAACACTAACAAAGTCCCTCATTACCAATTTATTAACCCCGACAAACCCTCCATGTCCGGCGTACTCCACAGTCCTCCAGCGTCGCGTCCAGCTCTGCTGCATGGAAGTGACAGGAGCTGCAGAATACACCGCCGCTCCGGTCACCTCCACGCAGCTAACGAGATGAGTATAGCGATCAGCTGAGCTGTCACTGAGGTTACCTGGATCCAGCGGTGGATGCAGCGGTGGCCGCGGGTAACCTCAGTGACAGCTCAGCTGATCGCGCTACTCACCGCCGCTCCAGTCAGCTCCATGCACCAACTGAGGTGAGTATAGCGATCAGCTGCTGTCACTGAGGTTAATCGCGGCACCGCTGGATCCAGCGGTGGCCGGGAGTTACCTGACTGACAGCAGCTGATCGCGCTATTCCCTTCATTAGCTGCGTGGAGGTGACCGGAGCGGCGGTGTCTTCTGCAGCTCCTGTCACTTCCATGCAGCAGAGCTGGACGCGACGCCGGAGTCCGTGGAGTACGCCGGACATGGAGGGTTTGTCGGGGTTAATAAATTGGTAATGAGGGACTTTGTTAGTGTTTTTTATTTCTAATAAAGGATTTTTCGGGTGTGTGTGTTTTTTAACTGTAATTTACAGATTAATCATGGAAGGAATCTCGGGGAGACGCCTGACATGATTAATATAGGATTTAGTGGCAGCTATGGGCTGCCATTAACTCCTTATTACCCCGATTTGCCAACGCACTAGGGTAAATCGGGAAGAGCCGGGTACAGTCCCAGAACTGTCGCATATAATGTATGCGGCAATTCTGGGCGGCTGTTGGCTGATATTGTTAGGGTGGGGGGCTCCCCATAACGTGGAGCTCCCCATCCTGAGAATACCAGCCTTCAGCCGTATGGCTTTATCTGGCTGGTTTTAAAAATGGGGGGAACCGCACGCCGTTTTTTTTAATTATTTAATAAATAATAATAAATAATTATTTAATAAATAATTAAAAAAACGGCGTGCGGTTCCCCCCATTTTTAAAACCAGCCAGATAAAGCCATACGGCTGAAGGCTGGTATTCTCAGGATGGGGAGCTCCACGTTATGGGGAGCCCCCCACCCTAACAATATCAGCCAACAGCCGCCCAGAATTGCCGCATACATTATATGCGACAGTTCTGGGACTGTACCCGGCTCTTCCCGATTTGCCCTGGTGCGTTGGCAAATCGGGGTAATAAGGAGTTATTGGCAGCCCATAGCTGCCAATAAGTCCTAGATTAATCATGTCAGGCGTCTATGAGACACCCTCCATGATTAATCTGTAAGTTACAGTAAATAAACACACACACCAGAAAAAATCCTTTATTAGAAATAAAAACACACACATATACCCTGGTTCACCACTTTAATCAGCCCGAAAAAGCCCTCCTTGTCCGGCGTAATCCAGGATGATCCAGCGTCGCATCCAGCGCTGCTGCATGGAGGTGACCGGAGCCGCAGCAGACACCGCCGCTCCGGTCACCTCCACACAGCAAATGAACACAGCCGCGCGATCAGCTGCTGTCACTGAGGTTACCCGCGGCCACCGGTGGATGCAGCGGTGGCCGCGGGTAACCTCAGTGACAGCAGCTGATCGCGCGGCTGTGTTCATTTGCTGTGTGGAGGTGACCGGAGCGGCTGTGTCTGCTGCGGCTCCGGTCACCTCCATGCAGCAGCGCTGGATGCGACGCTGGATCATCCTGGATTACGCCGGACAAGGAGGGCTTTTTCGGGCTGATTAAAGTGGTGAACCAGGGTATATGTGTGTGTTTTTATTTCTAATAAAGGATTTTTTCTGGTGTGTGTGTTTATTTACTGTAATTTACAGATTAATCATGGAGGGTGTCTCATAGACGCCTGACATGATTAATCTAGGACTTATTGGCAGCTATGGGCTGCCAATAACTCCTTATTACCCCGATTTGCCAACGCACCAGGGCAAATCGGGAAGAGCCGGGTACAGTCCCAGAACTGTCGCATATAATGTATGCGGCAATTCTGGCCAGCTGCTGACTGATATTGTTAGGGTGGGGGGCTCCCCATAACGTGGGGCTCCCCATTCTGAGAATACCAGCCTTCAGCTGTATGGCTTTATCTGGCTGGCATTAAAATTGGGGGGACCGCACGCCGGTTTTTTTAATTATTTATTTATTTATTTTACTGCACAGTATAGACACGCCCACCGGCTGCTGTGATTGGGTGCAGTGTGACACCTGTCACTCAGCGTGGGGGCGTGTCTCACTGCAACCAATCATAGGCGCCTGTGGGCGTGGAAAGCAGGGAATATGAGATGGCTGTGTACAGAGCACAGCGCGCCGGCCGGTATAAAGGCTCGGTCACGCTGTGCGGGCCGGCCAATCACTGCAATTCCACAACTAACAGGGCTGTGGCATTGCAGTGGTCTGCCAGCCAATCCCTGCATGAGGGCTGGCTCTCAAAAGAGCGCCAACATGCAGGGATGACGACCACGAGTAAAGCACGAGTATTGCAAAATTACTCGGTACCCGCCGAGTAGCCCGAGTACAGTGATACTCGTGCGAGTACCGAGTAGTTACAAGCATGCTCGCTCATCACTAATTATCTCCCTTATGTTATTAGAGCACACTCTGCAATTGTGAAAGAACCTTGCCTCCCTTTATGCATTTCGGTTGTCCTATGTGACCCGCGCCATCCAGCTGTAACCATTGATGTACGTTCTTTCTCTACATGTACATTTTTGTATATTTTTGTATTTACCCTGTACATATCTTATGTCCCACTTGTACATATATGCACTCATTTTGTCATTTTTCACACCTTTTCAGGCAACTACCTTGAGAAAGGCTCTACGCCGAAACGTCGGTGTTGCTCTGGTTTAGGTTCACTTTTGCAGTGTGTCAATAAATCCACTTGCATCACAAAAAATTCTCTTGCTTTCATTTTGAGTGCTGGGGTCTCATCCTATCCATTGTCCTGCAGTACCAAAAGTGGCCTGCAGACAAGGGGGGGCGCTAGAGAGTAGTCGTTTGTAACAAATCAGTGAACAGCTGCGGATTTCTGAGTGACTCCCCCAGCTGTTCATGACACATATATACATATACATATATATATATACATATACATACATATACATACATATACATATACATACATATACATGTATATACATATACATACATATACATACATATACATTTATATACATATACATACATATATATACACACACACATATATATATATAAATATATATTTACATATATATATTGTGAGGTAGCGTCGTCGGCTGCGCTGCAGAAGACACGGGATCCAGGCACCAAGGTTCACAGCACACGGTTTATTCCAAAGAAAAAGTCCACAATAGTACATATGTGCCTTTCCGGCAGAGAACTCAGGGAGATGTGATCACTCCCTCACACCCGGCACACCTGCCCTCGTTCCTGAATCTATTTAACCCTTCCTTCAGCCTGTAGGGAAACAGCATTAACCCTATAGTGGATTATCATGGAGTGAGCACAACCGGGGCGAGACATACCGGCCGTCATAGATAACCCCGGTCACAGTCTCACATACCCCCCCCTCAGTTCAAGCGTGCTGGGTTGAACTCCTGCCATCAAACACGGGCCGCGGGACAAGGCATCGGCGTTGCCCTGCAACCTACCGGCCCGGTGTTCAACCGTAAACCGGAAGTTCTGCAGAGAAAGGAACCACCGGGTAACCCGGGCATTCCGTTCCTTGGCGGACCTCATCCAGACCAGTGGAGAGTGATCCGTCACCAAGCGAAACTGACGTCCCAGCAGGTAATAGCGTAGGGACTCCAAGGCCCACTTGATCGCCAGGCACTCCTTCTCCACTACGCTATAATTCCGCTCGGGAGGGGTGAGCTTCCTACTTAAGAAGGTGACGGGGTGTTCCTCCCCCTGAACCACCTGAGACAGCACTGCTCCCAGGCCGACCTCCGAGGCGTCAGTCTGTACTATGAACTCCTTCCGGAAATCAGGGTTGACTAGAACGGGCTGTCCGCACAGGACCTCCTTCAGGGCCCGGAAGGAGTCCTCGGCCTGCGGAGTCCAGCGCACCATGACGGACTTCTTGCCTTTGAGAAGGTCCGTCAAGGGGGCTGATAGTCCCGCAAAATCTTTTACAAACCTCCTGTAGTACCCCACGATACCCAGGAAGGCCCTAACCTGCTTCGTGGTCAGGGGTCTAGGCCACTTCTGGATCGCCTCGACCTTGTTAATTTGGGGCTTAATCACTCCTTGGCCTATCACGTAGCCCAAGTAGCGGGCTTCCGTGAGTCCCAATGCACATTTCTTGGGATTGGCTGTCAATCCGGCTGTTCGAAGCGCGTCCACCACCGCTTGTACCTGTTCCAAGTGAGTCTGCCAATCGGAGCTGTAAATAATGATGTCATCCAGGTACGCTGATGCATACGCCTGGTGGGGTTCCAGCACTAAGTCCATCAACCTCTGGAACGTGGCCAGAGCGCCATGTAACCCAAAAGGCAAGACAACATAGTGGAAGAGACCCTCCGGCGTAACAAAAGCGGTTTTCTCCTTGGCGGACTCCGTTAGTGGCACCTGCCAGTACCCCTTGGTCAGGTCGAGCGTGGTAAAATATCGCGCCTGTCCCAGCCTATCAATCAGCTCATCCACCCGGGGCATGGGGTAGAGATCAAACTTGGATATTTCGTTCAATCTCCTAAAGTCATTGCAGAACCTTAAGGAGCCATCGGGTTTTGGTATTAGGACAATCGGACTAGCCCATTCACTCCGGGATTTTTTGATGACCCCCAGGCGTAACATTGTCTTTACTTCCTCCGATATGGCTTGTCGTCGAGCCTCCGGTACCCGGTATGACTTCAGGCGTACCTTCAGGTGGGGCTCAGTGACAATATCATGTCGTATCAGACTGGTCCTACCGGGCAGCTCAGAGAAGACATCGGGGTTCTGCTGAACCAACCGTCTGGCCTCTCGCCTCTGTTGCTTGGTGAGGGCTTCTCCAATCCTTACTTCCGGTTCGTCCTCTCCGGAGGTCGCTGGAGCCGGATGTGAACGACCCGAAGAGGAGGGAGGTGGGGAAAAAACAGCCATCAGGCTTTCCCGTTCCTGCCAAGGTTTTAATAGGTTGACATGGTATATTTGTTCAGGTTTCCGCCTACCGGGCTGCAATACTTTATAGTTAACCACCCCGACTCTTTCCTTTATCTCGTAGGGGCCTTGCCACTGAGCCAGGAATTTACTCTCCGCCGTGGGAATCAATACCAACACCCGATCCCCGGGATTAAAGGTCCGCACGGTGGCTTGTCTATTGTAGCGCCCGCTTTGCGCGGCCTGAGCCTCCTGTAAATGCTCCTTTACAATTGGCATGACCGCGCTTATGCGGTTCTGCATACCCAAAATGTGTTCAATCA
>NC_134358.1:352542187-352679687 GCF_048569485.1 Anomaloglossus baeobatrachus
CAGTAGTTCCATAAGCCTTCCACTTCCGGATGATGCTCCCAACAGTGGAGACAGGTAGGCCCAACTCCTTGGAAAGGGTTTTGTACCCCTTGCCAGCCTTGTGACCCTCCACGATCTTGTCTCTGATGGCCTTGGAATGCTCCTTTGTCTTTCCCATGTTGACCATGTATGAGTGCTGTTAACAAGTTTGGGGAGGGTCTTAATTAGTCAGAAAAGGCTGGAAAAAGAGATAATTAATCCAAGCATGTGAAGCTCATTGTTCTTTGTGCCTGAAATACTTCTTAATACTTTAGGGAAACCAAACAGAATTCTGGTGGTTTGAGGGGTTGAATAATAAATGACCCTCTGAATAAACTTTTCACAATTTAAAAAAAAAAAAAAGAAATAACATTATTTTTTGCTGCAGTGCATTTCACACTTCCAGGCTGATCTACAGTCCAAATGTCACAATGCTAAGTTAATTCCGAATGTGTTATGGAACTAATTCTGAATTGGTAATCAAGCCCTCCGATAAAGGAGGGAATGTTGTAGTTATGAATCGTAAGGATTATCTCATTATGTGTCAGGTGATCCTCTCTGATCGTACGACATATGAAATTCTGAAACAGGATCCAACCATGACCTATACGAAGGAACTAAGAGGACTACTTGATGAAGCCAAAACTCTTAGATTGATCTCTGCAGAAGAATTCAATTTCCTACTTCCGAAATGTCCAATGGTGGCGACCTTCTATACGCTTCCTAAAGTGCACAAGGGTGTTAATCCCTTGAAAGGTCGCCCCATTGCGTCAGGGGTTGATGCTTTGTGTCAGCAATGTAGCACATATGTAGATGAGATCTTGCGTCCTTTTGTTACCGCTTTGCCCTCATATTTGAGGGATACACTTGATCTGTTGGGCAAAATCGCGGATATAACCGTTGAACCGGATGACATCTTAGTGTCAATAGATGTCGAATCTTTATACAGCTGCATTCCACACGACATTGGCATAAAAGCAGTGGAGCACTTCTTGAATATGCGTGGTGTGTCTATGTCTGCGCATAGTCAATTTATGCTGCAACTAATTAGGTTCATCTTGACACACAACTACTTTATCTTTAACTCCAAATACTACCACCAACTCAGGGGCACTGCGATGGGGAGCCCATGTGCTCCCACGTACGCAAATTTGCTCCTGGGTTGGTCGGAGGATACGGTGGTATTTGTCGGGGACGATTCGGTGTGGTGCCCTCAGATTTATTTCTGGGGGCGCTACATCGATGATATCCTAGTGGTGTGGTCCGGTTCGGTTGATTCCTTTAAACGGTTTATTCATCATCTTAATGATAACAACCTCGGGCTCGGATTTACTTTTGAAATCGGGGGTAACAGCATTCCGTTTTTGGATGTGATGCTGACTAAGGAACTGGATGGCAGGCTGAGCACCACAATTTTTAGGAAACCTAATGCCAGCAACAGTCTCCTTGATTGGGAGAGTTACCACCCTAGGAGTCTGAGGGCCGGGATTCCTAAAGGACAGTTTTTGAGACTACGTAGAAACTGTTCAACAACAACTGAGTTCAACAGACAGGCAGGGAGTCTGAAAGGAAGGTTTAGAGAACGTGGATATCCGGTGGCCGTAATTGACCGGGCTTATCAGAACGCCTTACATAACAACAGAAATGATCTTCTGTCTACAGCCCCTAAACACGATGAGAATAATGTGACGAGATTGATAGGGATGTTTGATGATCAAAATGAAAAGATAATGACAATTTTAAGGAGACATTGGAACATTCTAAAAAGTGACCCTGATATTGGCAATGCTATCTGTAGCCATCCCTCAATTACATACAAAAGAGGGAGGACTTTGAAGGACCAACTTGTTCATAGTTTCTATTCACCTCCGAACAAGAGTGGTACATGGCTGGACCGTAGAGAAGTTGGCACTTTTAGGTGTGGATCATGTACTTATTGTAAGTTTGTTGTTCCCTCTAAGGACTTTAGAAGTTCATGTACTGGATGAGTTTACAAAAATCACAATTTTGCCAGTTGTAAAACTGAGGGTGTAATCTACCTCTGCACGTGTAAATGTCCAAAAGATTATGTGGGGAAAACAAAGAGACAACTCAAAATCAGAATAGGTGAACATCTTGGCGATATTAGAAACAAACGGGACACCCCTATAGCCCGCCATGTGAATAGTTGCCATGATGGAGACCTTAACTCCATTTCTTTTAGGGTCATTGAGGTCATCCCTTTGTCTATCCGTCTGGGAGACTGGGACAGGAATTTGTTGCAGAGGGAGACCCGCTGGATATTTTGGATGGAGTCTGTTAGTCCTGGTGGTCTTAATGAGCAATTGGTCTTTTCTAGTTTTATCTAACCAACTCCCCCCCCTTCCCTCTTCTTTGCCCTTGTCCGGGGCTTCCCATTGTGGTTATTGAGCCTTTTATGATATTTTTTGAGATTGATAGTTCTTGAGTGGAGCCAGTTTTTGCTCGTTATTGGTGTTGACCACGAGCTTCTTTGTTTGTGGTAAAATTACCACAAACACCTTTCCTCCATAGGCAAACACATTGTTTGTCCTTCTATTTATATTTTCAGAAACATCCCCTTGGTAGAGTAATCATTGTTGAATTAGGTTTCTTGTTGGGGACTAGTCTGTATATAAAGATGGTGCGATTAATTATTTTCTGAGGTTATAGTGATTACCAAGATGTTTTTTAGCCAGCTATAGTCTATATTCTCTATTTGGTTCTTTATATTCATAAACAATGAATAGATGAGTTTGGTTAACATGAAATTATACTGATCTTTAGGATTCTGTCAGTACATCTGCACGGCTGCTTATAAGTTCTATCCGGATCACACTCACAAGCGGAACTACTTTTTTGGTCTGCATATATGGGGGGTACCATTTCTAGTCTGGTGTGCAATACTTCCTGGTAGTTGCGCAGACTTTGACCGGTGGGAGAGGTATCTGCATGTCATGTGATGATCCATGGAACGCACGCTGCGCTCCACAGTATGTGGGACGCAGACGGTGCCGTAGCAGTGAGTACTCACATCGAATCATATTGTAGTGACGTCAACTTGGGAACGTCACTTCCGGGGACGCCGTGTATGGGCGGCGTTCGGCGCCATCTTTTGAAATACAAGCTGTACCCCGTAAGTCCGGTTAGTATGGTGACTACAAGTTATTGATCACTTGGCAGATTGCGGCCGGTGGTCCTTGCCCTATAAGGGTGCCCCTGAAGAACCCCGGTGGGACTCTTGATCGGGGAGAAACGCGTCGGGCCTTGGTGTGGGACGTCAATCAGGACGATGGGTCATTGGACCTCCGCTTAGACTTCTAAAGGAAGCTAAGTATCACTATGATAATGATGAGAACGTTTAATAACTAATGTGATTACTTGGACCATGCTTTGTATATCCTCATTGGTTGCTCTAATTTTATTTGCCTTCCATGAAGTGTCTGCATATTATCTTCTGTGAAGCATTTTTCTCCTTATTACCCTCTTGATGCCATATACTATATGGGCATATTGTGTTGTCAGACCCTTTGATTGTGAAGTGTGACTTATTTATTGCCTTACAGCTCAATTGGGTTTAAATACAACTCTGAGTGTTACTGAGAATTGTGGATAACTAGTGGCCTCCCCTTTTAAGTATTTTACAGGAGGATCCTGCTGTGTTTACGGAGGATTGGTTGGCATAATAACGGTCTTCTTACACCCTATATGCATGTCTGGGTAACACAACACTTCACGGATATAATTGGAGCTTTACCTTGCTTTGGATCTGGAGCACTCAACATTGTATTTATGGTGAATGTTACTGTCCCTTGAGGTATATTGTATAATTACATGGTCCATTTAAAACACCATTCCAACATAATTCTATTGCCTAAATGTACTGTGTGTGTCTGTTTGGTTACTAAGTATTATGCAGTGCAACTTCCCCGCACTCCCCCTTTCCCAGCCCAGCTGCACTTGAGAACAGCGGAGGGAAAGAAGGGTGAGTCCTCGTTGAGTGGGGGCGCCATTGCGTTTGGTTACAGGGTGCCGACCTCCGCGGCCAGGTAGGGCCAGACTAGGTGACCACTTGGCCACACCCCTGTTGCACTGCTAAATGATTGATACGTAACTATACCTTTATCAGATATTGATTATGGGCATTTATGTTAATTGGTTTTTGGATTTGGACAATTGATCACCTTACTTAGGCCACATAGGCTATTTTTCTCTTTTTCAGTTGCCACATAATTGGTGGACTCACAAGAACCCCCTCCTTAGTGGCCAAGTGTCAATCTTTGGGGATCTATTGTCCTTTTTGTGTGTTTTGTTAATTTGTGGGGATTATCTGTTTTAAAATGAAACTATTAAAATTGTAATTTTAGGGGTTTTTCTTTATGGTTTTGATGCCAAATGTCACATTGCCAAGTTAATTCCGAATGTGTAAACCTGCTAAATCTGCAGGGGGTTGAATACTACTTGTAGGTACTGTGTATATATATATATATATATATATATATATATATATACACACATATATATACAGTTAGGTCCAGAAATATTTGGACAGTGACACAATTTTCGCGAGTTGGGCTCTGCATGCCACCATATTGGATTTGAAATGAAACCTCTACAACAGAATTCAAGTGCAGATTGTAACGTTTAATTTGAAGGTTTGAACAAAAATATCTGATAGAAATTGTAGGAATTGTACACATCTCTTTACAAACACTCCACATTTTAGGAGGTCAAAAATGATTGGACAAATAAACCAAACCCAAAAAAAAATTTTTTATTTTCAATATTTTGTTGCGAATCCTTTGGAGGCAATCACTGCCTTAAGTCTGGAACCCATGGACATCACCAAACGCTGGGTTTCCTCCTTCTTAATGCTTTGCCAGGCCTTTACAGCCGCAGCCTTCAGGTCTTGCTTGTTTGTGGGTCTTTCTGTCTTAAGTCTGGATTTGAGCAAGTGAAATGCATGCTCAATTGGGTTAAGATCTGGTGATTGACTTGGCCATTGCAGAATGTTCCACTTTTTTGCACTCATGAACTCCTGGGTAGCTTTGGCTGTATGCTTGGGGTCATTGTCCATCTGTACTATGAAGCGCCGTCCGATCAACTTTGCGGCATTTGGCTGAATCTGGGCTGAAAGTATATCCCTGTACACTTCAGAATTCATCCGGCTACTCTTGTCTGCTGTTATGGTTATGTCATCAATAAACACAAGTGACCCAGTGCCATTGAAAGCCATGCATGCCCATGCCATCTGTCACGCTTCCCGGTCCCCGTGCCCCGCTCTCCGGTCCCCGTGGCCCGCTCCCTGCTTCCCGGCGGCGTCCCCGGCTCACCACTCCGGTCCCGGCCTTCTCTTCCTCGCCTGCACCCTCCATGCGTCCAGCTCCCCGCTCCCGGCGCTCCTCTGCGACGTGGGGCACTCAGCCGGGCACCCCTGCTTCCTCTGCACCGCTCCCTAGACTGGCTTCTGGCACACGGGCCTCGTGCATGCGCATTAGGGCGCGCGCGCGGTCATTGACCCTTTCTTAAAGGGCCAGCACCTAGAAACAGGAAATTGCATAGACAGGTACAGGGCATATTAGGATTCTCTTTCCTGGTGGGCGGGGCCTGTTCTACATGTTTAGTAAGCTAGAAGTTCAGGTCCCCGTATTGCTGTGTCCTGTATTAACCCCTGTCTGTCTCGCAGAGCCTGTCCTGCCACGCCAGCCGCTCCGAACCACGTCCGTGCCAGTACCCTGACGGTGACTTCGGCGGATGTTCCACCACCTCTGCAGCTCCACCAGTCTCCAGTCCCTGGCTCCGTTTGGTGACCCGTCCCATTGCTCAGCAGGTTCCGGATCCCGCCTGACCCTACAACCCGGCCTCGGACCCTGAGCCTCGTCACCCGGACTACCGTCTTGAATTCCGTGTTCTCAGCGACATCTACCTTCCAGCTCCCCTACGGACTGTCTTGCTACCAATAGTGCTTCGGCTGCCGTGCATCAAGACCCTCTGGCGGGGTGACCGGCCTGGCTGCCTCCCCAAGGGAACCCGGTGTACGGTCCGGTGTTTCCACCACCCGGACGTAACAGCTAGAACAGGCCATGGATCCCGCCGAAGCACTAGCGGCCCAGCTGGGCACCTTGCAGCAGGAACTCGTACGACAGCGCGAGATCCAGTCCCGCATGCTGGCCTTCATGTCCTCGGTGGATACCCGCCTGAACACGCTACAAGCAACTGCCACGTCCTTGGCATCTCAGGCTTCTACTGCACAGTCCACGGCCGCAGTTCCCGTGGCAGCCTCCTCGGATACTTCCAAACTTCGCTTGGCCTCACCACCCCGGTACGCTGGAGATCCCAAGACCTGCAGGGGATTCATAAATCAGTGCTCCCTCCATTTCAAGCTGCTGCCGCACCTTTTTGCCTCTGACCAAGCCAAGGTCGCGTTCGTGATGTCCCATCTAGAGGGAGAGGCACTGGCCTGGATGAACCCCTTGTGGGAGAAGGAGGATCCGGTAACCACCAACATCCAGGAGTTCCTGCAGGTTTTTCGTAGCACCTTTGACGAGCCCGGACGCGCCTCCGCGTCCGCCTCATCGCTCCTCAGGCTACGTCAGGGGACTCTGACGGTGGGCCAATATGCTATCCGCTTCCGCACCTTGGCCTCGGAATTAGGGTGGAACAATGAGGACCTAACCGCCGCCTTCTGGGAGGGACTCTCGGGTCGTATTAAAGATGAGCTGGCTGGTCGTGACGTGCCTTCCACCCTGGATGCCCTGATCGCTCTAGCGACTCGAGTGGATCTTCGCTTTCAGGAACGATCCAAAGAGGTGTCCCGCGAGAGGCGTCCAATAAGGCACTCCTCCCCACCACTGAAGTCCATCGCTCCCCAGTCGGCATCACCTGGCGCGTCTACCTACGAGCCCATGCAGATTGACCGCCTGAGGCAGTCTGAGCAACGCAGAGCAGAACGACTAGCAAAGGGTCTCTGCTTCTACTGCGGTGATGGCACACACCTGCTACGCTCTTGTCCCGAGAAGCCGGGAAACTCCAAAGCCTAGGCTTGGTAGGAGAGGCCACCCTAGGTGCTGGGACTCTCTCAGACTCCGTGACATGGACTGTTCAAGTGACTACAGAAGAGACCCGGTTCACGGCAGAGGCATATCTCGATTCCGGAGCAGCAGGCAACTTCATCCAGCAGGCCACGGTGGATAAGTACCAGGTGCCTGTTCTCCCACTAGAAAAAACGCTGGTGATCGCCTCTGTAGATGGGAGACCCCTCTCTGACACCATCTCGCTGATCACCAAGCCTGTGGAATTACGGATCGGTGCCCTGCACACCGAAAATATCACCTTCTACGTCCTCCCGCGCATGTCTCATCAGATCCTGCTGGGACTCCCATGGTTACGGGCACACGAACCGTCGGTCAGCTGGAGTACAGGTGAAATTACCCGATGGGGCTCCTCGTGTCACGAGAGATGTCTGAAATCCATACAGCCTATCCGACGACCTCCGGTTCCAGAGTCTCTACCAGGACTGCCTTCTGCCTACTGGTCCTTCACGGACGTGTTTGATAAAAAGGAGTCAGAGGTACTACCGCCTCATCGTCCCTACGACTGTGCTATCGACTTACTGCCGGGAACTACGCCTCCTAGAGGAAGGATATACCCCTTGTCCCCTGCTGAAACACGGGCCATGTCTGCCTATATCACCGAGAGCCTGGCAAAGGGGTTCATTCGGAGATCTTCGTCCCCTGCCGGAGCAGGTTTTTTCTTCGTCAAGAAGAAGGAAGGTGATCTTCGCCCTTGCATTGACTACCGGGGAATAAACCAGATCACCGTAAAAAACAAATACCCTCTGCCACTCATCCCCGAACTATTCGATCGGCTCCGAGGAGCTCGTGTATTCACCAAGTTGGACCTCCGTGGGGCCTTTAACCTGGTTCGCATTCGCTCTGCAGACGAATGGAAGACCGCATTCAACACTCGGGATGGGCACTACGAGTATTGTGTCATGCCCTTTGGTCTGTGTAATGCTCCGGCAGTCTTCCAAGAATTGGTGAACGACGTGTTCAGAGATCTCCTCTATGTCTGTGTCATGGTATATCTGGATGACATCCTGGTCTTCTCTCTGGACCTACAGACCCATAGAGAGAACGTGCAGCTAGTACTCCAAAGGCTTAGAGAGAACCGTCTGTACGCCAAGTACGAGAAGTGCGTCTTTGAAAAGTCGTCCCTTCCCTTCCTGGGTTATGTAATCTCGGACACTGGCCTGCAGATGGACCCAGAGAAAGTGTCTTCCATCAACTGGCCTCCTCCTTCCGGACTGAACGCTATCCAACGCTTCCTTGGCTTTTGCAAACTATTATCGTCAATTCATCCCGCACTTCTCTGCCCTGACTTTGCCTCTCTCTGCCTTGACTAAGAAGGGAGCTAATCCTAAGGACTGGCCACCGGCGGCCGATGCCGCGTTCTGCTCTTTGAAAGAGGCATTTGCTTCTTCTCCGGTTCTCCATCGCCCTGAATTGAACCGACAGTTCACCTTAGAGATGGATGCCTCCTCCTCAGGAGCCGGGGCAGTGTTGATGCAGAAATCCTCCTCCGGGAAGATGGTCACTTGCGGATTCTTCTCCAAGAGCTTCTCGGCACCCGAACGCAACTACACCATCGGGGATCGGGAGCTACTGGCCATCAAGCTGGCCTTGGAGGAATGGCGCTACCTATTGGAGGGAGCAGTATACCCTGTGATCATCTACACGGACCACAAGAATCTGGAGTACCTGCGGTCAGCCCAAAGACTGAACCCGCGACAAGCCCGCTGGTCCTTGTTTTTTGCTCGATTTGATTTCCAACTCCATTTTCGGCCCGCGGATAAGAACGTGCGGGCAGACGCTTTGTCCAGGTCCTTCGAGCCCGTAGAGCTGGAGGAGGAGACGTTCCAGCCCATCATCAGCCCCAGTAAAGTCATTCCGGTGGCTCCTGTCGCTCTGACTCAGATACCCCCTGGGAAAACCTATGTCTCAGATACTGACAGACAGAGAGTCCTGCAATGGGGCCATACCTCGAAGATCGCCGGCCATGCTGGTCAGAAGAAGACTTGGAGTACGATTGTCCGTCACTATTGGTGGTCGTCCCTCCGTAAAGACGTCGCCACCTTTGTCTCAGCCTGTCCATCCTGTGCCCGGAACAAGACACCCAAGCACCTACCATATGGACGTCTTCTGCCTCTGCCCATTCCTTCCGTTCCGTGGCAACATATTGCAATGGACTTCATTACGGACTTACCCTTATCCTCCGGACACACGGTCATATGGGTTGTGGTGGACCATTTCTCAAAGATGGCTCACTTCGTTCCCATGGCCGGGCTGCCCTCTGCCCAGGAGCTAGCTGACTCCTTCATACAACACATATTCCGATTGCATGGCTTTCCCGCACACATTGTGTCCGACAGAGGAACTCAGTTTACCTCGCGCTTCTGGAGGGTTCTCTGCAAAAATCTGGGAGTATCCTTGGACTTTTCTTCGGCCTACCATCCTCAGTCGAATGGCCAAGTGGAACGGGTCAATCAGATCCTGACCTCCTTCCTGAATCACTACGTCAACATCCATCATGACGATTGGTCCACGCTCCTACCTTGGGCTGAATTCTCCCACAACCAACACATCAGCGAGTCCACCTCCAGCTCTCCCTTCCAGGTCGTTTACGGACTTCAGCCTTCTGTCCCGTTGCCAGTATCCTTGGCTTCCGATGTCCCCGCAGCAGATGCTCTGGTCCAGGACTTCTCAGCTATATGGAACTCTGTCAAGTCTTCCCTAGAACGTGCTTCTTTGCGGATGAAGAGACATGCGGACAAGAGGCGCCTGGATCCCCCGTGTTTCTCCCCAGGTGATCTGGTCTGGCTTGCATCCAAATATGTCCGATTTAAGTTACCATCATGCAAGTTGGGTCCTCGTTACATCGGGCTGTTTAAAGTCATCAGCAAGATTAATGCAGTCTCCTACAAGCTGCAGCTCCCGGCCACGATGCGGATACCCAACTCCTTCCATGTCTCCTTGCTCAAGCCTGTCGTCCTTGGTCCCTTCTCCGCTGATGCCAGTCCTGCTCCTCCTCCCATCGCTGACGATGACATCTATGCGGTAAGGGATATCGTGGCCATGAAGACCGTGCGAGGTCGGTAATTCTTCCTGGTGGACTGGGCGGGTTATGGTCCCGAGGATAGGTCCTGGGAGCCCCGGGAGAATGTTGGCACTCCTCTGATTCGTGCTTTCCTGTCCCGGTTGCGGGGAGGGGGGCGTGGGGGAGGGGGTACTGTCACACTTCCCGGTCCCCGTGCCCCGCTCTCCGGTCCCCGTGGCCCGCTCTCCGCTTCCCGGCGGCGTCCCTGGCTCACCACTCCGGTCCCGGCCTTCTCTTCCTCGCCTGCGCCCTCCATGCGTCCAGCTCCCCGCTCCCGGCGCTCCTCTGCGACGTGGGACACTCAGACGGGCACCCCTGCTTCCTCTGCACCGCTCCCTGGACTGGCTTCTGGCACACGGGCCTTGCGCATGCGCATTAGGGCGCCCGCGCGGTCATTGACCCTTTCTTAAAGGGCCAGCACCTAGAAACAGGAAATTGCATAGACAGGTACAGGGTATATTAGGCTTTCTCTTTCCTTGTGGGCGGGGCCTGTTCTACGTGTTTAGTAAGCTAGGAGTTCAGGTCCCCGTATTGCTGTGTCCTGTATTAACCCCTGTTTGTCTCGCAGAGCCTGTCCTGCCACGCCAGCCGCTCCGAACCACGTCCGTGCCAGTACCCTGACGGTGACTTCGGCGGATGTTCCACCACCTCTGCAGCTCCGCCAGTCTCCAGTCCCTGGCTCCGTTTGGTGACCCGTCCCATTGCTCAGCAGGTTCCGGATCCCGCCTGACCCTACAACCCGGCCTCGGACCCTGAGCCTCGTCACCCGGACTACCGTCTTGAATTCCGTGTTCTCAGCGACATCTACCTTCCAGCTCCCCTACGGACTGTCTTGCTACCAATAGTGCTTCGGCTGCCGTGCATCAAGACCCTCTTGCGGGGTGACCGGCCTGGCTGCCTCCCCAAGGGAACCCGGTGTACGGTCCAGTGTTTCCACCACCCGGACGTAACATCATCACGTTGCCTCCACCATGTTTTACAGAGGATGTGGTGTGCCTTGGATCATATGCCGTTCCCTTTCTTCTCCAAACTTTTTTCTTCCCATCATTCTGGTACAGGTTGATCTTTGTCTCATCTGTCCATAGAATACTTTTCCAGAACTGAGCTGGCTTCATGAGGTGTTTTTCAGCAAATTTAACACTGGCCTGTCTATTTTTGGAATTGATGAATGGTTTGCATCTAGATGTGAACCCTTTGTATTTACTTTCATGGAGTCTTGTCTTTACTGTTGACTTAGAGACAGATACACCTACTTCACTGAGAGTGTTCTGGACTTCAGTTGATGTTGTGAACGGGTTCTTCTTCACCAAAGAAAGTATGCGGCGATCATCCACCACTGTTGTCATCCGTGGACGCCCAGGCCTTTTTGAGTTCCCAAGCTCACCAGTCAATTCCTTTTTTCTCAGAATGTACCCGACTGTTGATTTTGCTACTCCAAGCATGTCTGCTATCTCTCTGATGGATTTTTTCTTTTTTTTCAGCCTCAGGATGTTCTGCTTCACCTCAATTGAGAGTCCCTTAGACCGCATGTTGTCTGATCACAGCAACAGCTTCCAAATGCAAAACCACACACCTGTAATCAACCCCAGACCTTTTAACTACTTCATTGATTACAGGTTAACAAGGGAGACGCCTTCAGAGTTTATTGCAGCCCTTAGAGTCCCTTGTCCAATTACTTTTGGTCCCTTGAAAAAGAGGAGGCTATGCATTACATAGCTATGATTCCTAAACCCTTTCTCCGATTTGGATGTGAAAAATCTCATATTGCAGCTGGGAGTGTGCACTTTCAGCCCATATTATATATAATTGTATTTCTGAACATGTTTTTGTAAACAGCTAAAATAACAAAACTTGCGTCACTGTCCAAATATTTCTGGCCCTGACTATATATACACACACATATACACATATATTTACACCCACACACACATATATTTACACACACACACACACACATATATATACATATATATATATATATATATATATATATATATATATATATATATATACACACACACTCATGGCCAAAAGTTTTGAGAATGACACCAAAATTATTTTTTCATATGATCTGCTGCCCTCTGGTTTTTAATTGTGTTTGTCTGATGTTTACATCACATACAGAAATATAATTGCAATATTGCAATACTATAATATAATCATATTATGAGTACCAAAAGGTTATATTGACAGAATGAGTTAATTGAAGCAAGTCAATATTTGCAGTGTTGACCCTTCTTCTTCAGGACCTCTGCAATTCTCCCTGGCATGCTCTCAATCAACTTCTGGACCAAATCCTGACTGATAGCTGTCCATTCTTGCATAAGCAATGCTTGCATTTTGCCAGAATTTGTTGGTTTTTGTTTGTCCACCCGTCTCTTGATGATTGCCCACAAGTTCTCAATGGGATTAAGATCTGGGGAGTTTCCAGGCCATGAACCCAAAATCTCTATGTTTTGTTCCATGAGCCATTTAGTGATCACCTTTTTTATGGCAAGGTGCTCCATCATGTTGGAAAAGGCATTGTTGGGCGCCAAACTGCTCTTGGACAGTTGGGAGAAGTTGCTCTTGGAGGACATTCTGGTACCATTCTTTATTCATGGCTGTGTTTTTAGGCAAGACTGTGAGTGAGCCGATTCCCTTGGCTGAGAAGCAACCCCACACATGAATCGTTTCAGGATGCTTAACAGTTGGCATGAGACAAGACTGGTGGTAGCGCTCACCTCTTCTTCTCCTAATAAGCTGTTTTCCAGATGTCCCAAACAATCGAAAAGGGGATTAATCTGAGAAAATGACTTTACCTCAGTCCTCAGCAGTCCACTCCCTGTACCTTTTGCAGAATATCAGTCGGTCCCTGATGTTTTTTCTGGAGAGAAGTGGCTTCTTTGCTGCCCTCCTTGAAACCAGGCCTTGCTCAAAGACTCTCAGCCTCACAGTGCGTGCAGAAGCACTCAAACCAGCCTGCTGCCATTGCTGAGCTAGCTCTGCACTGCTGGTAGTCCGATCCCACAGCTGAAACAGTTTTAAGATACGGTCCTGGCGTTTGCTGGTCCTTCTTGGGCGCCCTGGAGCCTTTTTGGCAACAATGGAAGCTCTCTCCTTGAAGTTCTTGATGATGCGATAAATTGTTGACTGAGGTGCAATCTTTGTAGCTGAGATACTCTTCCCTGTTAGGCCATTTTTGTGCAGAGCAATGATGGCTGCACGTGTTTTTTTAGAGATACCCATGGTTAACTGAAGAGAAACAATGATACCAAGCACCAGCCTCCTTTTTAAAGTGTCCAGTGGTGTCATTCTTACTTAATCATGACTGATTGATCGCCATCCCTGTCCTCATCAACACCCACACCTGTGTTAATGGAACAATCACTAAAACAATGTTAGCTGCTCCTTTTAAGGCAGGAATGCAATGCTGTTAAAATGTGTTTTGGGAGTTAAAGTTCATTTTCTTAGCCAATATTGACTTTGCAAGTAATTGCTGTTAAGCTGATCACTCTTTATGACATTCTGGAGTATATGCAAATTTCATTAGAAAAACTTAAGCAGTAGACTTTGTAAAAATTAATATTTGTAGCATTTTCAAAACGTTTGGCCATGACTGTACACACACACACACACATATACACATATACATATACACACACATATATACATACACATATATATATACACACACACACACACATATATACACACACACACATATATACACACACATATATACACACACACTTATATACACACACACATAGATACACACACACATACACACACATATGTAGCGCCCCTGTGGTTAGGCGCTACAGGGGAATACAGCACCTTAACATCAAGGTGCAGTGCCCTTTGGTCACAGGTGAAAGAGAGAGTAAATGCAGAGTCTTATATTAGACTAGAAGGTGGCCCGATTCTACGCATCGGGTATTCTAGAATTTACGCATTGTGTAGTTCATGTATGATTTTTGTTATATATATAGATGTTGTTGTGTGTACTTACCAAGTGTTTGTGTAGGGCGCTGTACATGTTCTGGATGTTGTCTGGGTGTGGCAGGGGGTGAGAGCGGTGTTGTATGTGTGTTGCGTTGTTTGTGGAGCGCTGTGTGTCTGTAGCGTAGTGTGTGTGTGTATGTTGCGCGGTTTGTGTGTGTGTGGTGTGTTTTGGGGGGAGGTATGTTTTGTGCAATGTGTGTGTTGTGCGGTATGTGCGTATATTTATGTATGCCGCGGTGTTTGTGTGTTGGGTGTTGTGTGTGTGCAGCGTTGTCTGTGTGTGTGGGTGTCTGTGGTTCCCAGTGTGTGTGTGTGTTGTGCAGTGCGCGTGTGTGTGTGTGTTGGGGGGAGGTGTGCACCTCCCATCGTGCTCCATCCCCCATGCTGCGCACCCCCCATCGTGCTCCATCCCCCATGCTGCGCACTCCCCATCGTGCTCCATCCGCCATGCTGCGCACTCCCAAACGTGCTCCATCCGCCATGCTGCGCACTCCCAAACGTGGTCCATCCGCCATGCTGCGCACTCCCAAACGTGCTCCATCCGCCATACTGCGCACTCCCCATCGTGCTGCATCCCCCATGCTGCGCACTCCCAAATGTGCTCCATCCGCCATGCTGCACACTCCCAAACGTGTGCCATCCGCCATACTGCGCACTCCCCATCGTGCACCATCCGCCATGCTGCGCACTCCCAAACGTGCTCCATCCGCCATGCTGCGCACTCCCAAACGTGCTCCATCCGCCATGCTGCGCACTCCCAAACGTGCTCCATCCGCCATGCTGCGCACTCCCAAACGTGCTCCATCCGCCATGCTGCGCACTCCCAAACGTGCTCCATCCGCCATGCTGCGCACTCCCAAACGTGGTCCATCCTCCATGCTGCGCACTCCCAAACGTGCTCCATCCCCCATGCTGCGCACTCCCAAACGTGGTCCATCCGCCATGCTGCGCACTCCCAAACGTGCTCCATCCCCCATGCTGCGCACTCCCCATCGTGCTCCATCCCCCATGCTGCACACCCCCCATCGTGCTCCATCCCCCATGCTGCACCAGCATCAGCCTCTCTGCCCGCAGCATCAGCCTCTCTGCCCGCAGCATCAGCCTCTTTGCCTGCAGCATCAGCCTCTCTCCTCCCAGCATCAGCCTGTCTCCTCCCAGCATCAGCCTTTTCTGTCCCTAGCATCAGCCTCTCTCCTCCCAGCTCACCCCAGCCTCAGCCTCCCCCAGCATCAGCCTCTCTTCTCTCAGCCTCCCCCTCCCAGCCTTCCCCAGGATCAGCCTCTCTCCTCTCAGCCTCCTCCACCATCCGCCATGCTGCGCACTCCCAAACGTGCTCCATCCGCCATGCTGCGCACTCCCAAACGTGCTCCATCCGCCATGCTGCGCACTCCCAAACGTGCTCCATCCGCCATGCTGCGCACTCCCAAACGTGCTCCATCCGCCATGCTGCGCACTCCCAAACGTGCTCCATCCGCCATGCTGCGCACTCCCAAACGTGGTCCATCCGCCATGCTGCGCACTCCCAAACGTGGTCCATCCGCCATGCTGTGCACTCCCAAACGTGGTCCATCCGCCATGCTGCGCACTCCCAAACGTGCTCCATCCGCCATGCTGCGCACACCCAAACGTGCTCCATCCGCCATGCTGCACACTCCCAAACGTGCTCCATCCGCCATGCTGCGCACTCCCAAACGTGGTCCATCCGCCATGCTGCGCACTCCCAAACGTGCTCCATCCACCATGCTGCGCACTCCCAAACGTGCTCCATCCGCCATGCTGCACACTCCCAAACGTGCTCCATCCGCCATGCTGCACACTCCCAAACGTGGTCCATCCGCCATGCTGCGCACTCCCAAACGTGCTCCATCCCCCATGCTGCGCTCTCCCAAACGTGGTCCATCCGCCATGCTGCGCACTGCCCATCGTGCTCGATCCCCCATGCTGCGCACCCCCCATCGTGCTCCATCCCCCATGCTGCACCAGCATCAGCCTCTCTCCTCCCAGCCTCCTCCAGCACGCCGTGCTCCTCTGCCGACACAGATCCGATCGCATACACACACACACACACACACACACTCGATCGCATACACTCACACACACCCGATCGCATACACTCACACACACCCGATCGCAAACACTCACACACACCCGATCGCATACACTCACACACACCCGATCGCATACACTCACGCGCACACACATTGACGATATCGCACATACGCGCTCACACTCCCAACATCCGGAGATACCACATGCTTCTGGCCATGTGATCCTCCGGCAGGTCCTGGAAGTTCACTGCACAGTATCGCCGCCAAGAAGCAAGCGATATCCCAGGATGTTGTGAGTGTGTGGATGCGATGTGATGTGTGTGTGAGGTGTGTGTGAGAGTGAGTGTGATCTGATGGATGTGTGTGTGCGTGCGTGTGTGTATGTTCCGCCGCTGCAGTACCTTGCGCTGGTATCTAAGCTACCATGGTTACCAGCGTATCCCGTCCCCCGCTCGCACGGGAGCCCACACCAGCATACGGCGGCAACCCCAGCAATGCGAGTGTATGTGTCGGCTGGGTTGGCGGCGTACGCTGATGTGGGCTCCCGGGGGTACAGTACTCACCTGGTAATCGTGGCTCAGTGTCGGTCGGTTCGGGGAATGCGTGCGGGGGGCGGGGCCAGAGCGAGCGTGAATAGCGTGAGCGAGACAGAATAAGGCAATTATATATATAGATTGAGTAACATTGACTCAGTAGCCCCTACATTCATATTCCTGGGACTCTTTATATAGTAGGTCCATAGGGGGGTGAAGCCTAGCTGAGCGTGAAACACGACGTGGTTGCCAGGACGACTGGGTGACAGTTAGGGAGTTAACAGTCAGTCAGTAAAGAGTGACAAGCAGAGACGAGAGTAAAATTGATGACTGAAAGAAGGGCTAGAAATAACATAGGCCCAACGTCCTGAGCGAGGGTACCCCGAAAGAAAAGAAAGGCACAGGAAAAGGGGTAACCCAGACGGAAAGGGGACGCTTTAGGTCTGGCGAGAGCCGGCTGAAGAGTTCAGGTCGACACCGGTATAACGAAACCGAGGAGGTTTGTCAGTTTTATCCCCAAACCATTGACCGTTAACCTGGGATCCTAATTAAGAGGAGTCCTGGTACCCATCAAGAGTCTGACTACTAACCCCAAGCCGAGTTCACGACGCTGTTGCGGGAAAAGATAAAGAAATTGTGCAGCATCAGACCCCTGGGAAAACCAGTGACGAGACTAACGAGTGGGTTAAAGAGGGAGTCACAGAGCCCTCAGAGCAGAGACCGAGAAAGAGACAAAGAAAGGTTACCTCAGAGAAAACCTCTGTCATTAAATCTCCGCCGAAATTTGTGACCATTGGCCTTCTGGTAACCGAACTGTTCTGCTGTGTACTGTGCAAAACAAACCAGACTTAAGTAAAAAGGACTTGTTTAAGCTGATGTGGTCTTGGTGTGTCATCTCTCTGCCATTCGACAGGACCCTGCGACATCAGAGAAGAAGGCAGCCATCACCGCTCGGTTGCTTCCCTCCTGAACAGCGACCCGCCGCCCTGAGGTACAGTCATATGAAAAAGTTTGGGCAGCCCTATTAATGTTAACCTTTTTCTTTATAACAATTTGGGTTTTTGCAACAGCTATTTCAGTTTCATATATCTAATAACTGATGGACTCAGTAATATTTCTGGATTGAAATGAGGTTTATTGTACTAACAGAAAATGTGCAATCTGCATTTAAACAAAATTTGACCGGTGCAAAAGTATGGGCACCCTTATCAATTTCTTGATTTGACAGAGAGTAAAGGAGAAGGGTGTTCAAATTGCTGCGCCAACAGATCACTCGTTCAGATGATGGAGACCAATGTCACTTTATTTTCATATGGGTCTATGCGTTTCAGGAGCACCTGCTCCCTTCCTCAGGACCGTCAGGATAAAAACAACATCAAATCCTGACGGTCCTGAGGAAGGGAGCAGGTGCTCCTGAAACGCGTAGACCCATATGAAAATAAAGTGACATTGGTCTCCATCATCTGAACGAGTGATCTGTTGGAGCGGCAATTTGAACACCCTTCTCCTTTACTCTCTGTTATCTGCCACTGGGTGGCTGCTGCCGTGGATCGTGGTTTACATGCACATATAGTAGTTGTGACTGTCACAACTACATCAGGTGAGCAAGTTTACTCCCCTTTCCCCACCCCACACATATCGGGGTAAGACCCTATTTGCGCTTTCTTGTCCACAGCTCCCGTCTAATTTCTTGATTTGAACACTCCTAACTACTTTTTACTGACTTACTAAAGCACTAAATTGGTTTTGTAACTTCATTGAGCTTTGAACTTCATAGGCAGGTTTATCCAATCATGAGAAAAGGTATTTAAGGTGGCCAATTGCAAGTTGTTCTCCTATTTGAATCTCCTATGAAGAGTGGCATCATGGGCTCCTCAAAACAACCCTCAAATGATCTGAAAACAAAGATTATTCAACATAGTTGTTCAGGGGAAGGATACAAAATGTTGTCTCAGAGATTTAAACTGTCAGTTTCCACTGTGAGGAACATAGTAAGGAAATGGAAGAACACCGGTACAGTTAAGCCCAGAAGAAGTGGCAGGCCAAGAAAAATATCAGAAAGGCAGAGAAGAAGAATGGTGAGAATAGTCAAGGACAATCCACAGACCACCTCCAAAGACCTGCAGCATCATCTTGCTGCAGATGGTGTCAATGTGCATCGGTCAACAATACAGCGCACTTAGCACAAGGAGAAGCTGTATGGGAGAGTGATGCGCAAGAAGCCTTTTCTGCAAGCATGCCACAAACAGAGTCGCCTGAGATATGCAAAAGCACATTTGGACAAGCCAGTTACATTTTGGAAGAAGGTCCTGTGGACTGGTGAAACAAAGATTGAGTTGTTTGGTCATACAAAAAGGCGTTATGCATGGAGGCAAAAAAACACGGCATTCCAAGTAAAGCACTTGCTACCCACAGGAAAATTTGGTGGAAGTTCCATCATGCTTTGGGGCTGTGTGGCCAATGCCGCCACCGGGAATCTTGTTAAAGTTGAGGGTCGCATGGATTCAACTCAGTATCAGCAGATTCTTGACAATAATGTACTCATAATAATAATCAGTGACGAAGTTGAAGTTACGCAGGGGATGGATATTTCAGCAAGACAATAATCCAAAACACCGCTTCAAATCTACTCAGGCATTCATGCAGAGAAACAATTACAATGCTCTGGAATGGCCATCCCAGTCCCCAGACCTGAATATCATTGAACATCTGTGGGATGATTTGAAGCGTGCTGTCCATGCTCGGCGGCCGTCAAACTTAACTCAACTGGAATTGTTTTGTAAACAGGAATGGTCAAATATACCTTCATCCAGGATCCAGGAACTCATTAAAAGCTACAGGAAGCGACTAGAGGCTGTTATTTTTGCAAAAGGAGGATCTACAAAATATTAATGTCACTTTTATGTTGAGGTGCCCATACTTTTGCACCGGTCAAATTTTGTTTAAATGTGGATTGCACATTTTCTGTTAGTACAATAAACCTCATTTCAATCCAGAAATATTACTGAGTCCATCAGTTATTAGATATATGAAACTGAAATAGCTCTTGCAAAAACCCAAATTGTTATAAAGAAAAAAGGTTAACATTAATAGGGGTGCCCAAACTTTTTCATATGACTGTAAAATAGCTCCACCTGTGGGGAGCTGAGAGATCTTAAGCTGCCGTCACCATCGCCTCAGAGGCCGGCCGCGGGCAGCGCTGGTGTATCCCGCTTACCAGACACCACAGGTGGCGTTACGTATATCCCCAAAATCATTCCTGTACCCCATTCCACGGCTTCAGAGTGAGCGCCCAGGGCACGAAGCCGGGACCGACCACCTGTGATAACCCCCTCGAGAGTAAAGTATCCGTTATCCCGGCGCCAGGGTACCCCCCTATCGAAAACCCTGATGGTCGACTCAATTGGCGTCACAAACAGGATCGTACTTAAAAACCAACAAAGTGTGCCTAAAAAGACTTTATTGGCTATGTAAAGTGCGCACAGAACCACCATAGTCATTGTAATTAAACGCCGTTACTCATTGGTTTGAAATAGGCGCGAGCTACCACAGAAATTGAAGCTGCGCCACACAACAGGTAAAAAGGAGAGCGAGGATAAGCCCCCCTCAGCGCTCTGCTCAGACTACCCAAAGTGCAGTTGCTGGTTCTGAAAAGACCCGAGAACTGACAAAAGGCGGGTCTGTCTATGCAAAAGCCTAGAAGGTAGAGCAGAAAGCAGGTTTCAAACTCCGCGCCAAACCACAGAAAATCCAGATGTTTATCAGTAAATCCTTTCTTTATTTATTTTTTCACAGGTCTACGCGTTTCGAGGACACATCCGTCCTCATCATCAGGACAAAGTGCAAAGAAAGACTATATCGATATATATATATATGGGACATGAGAGAGGCAGGGGTTATAAGAGATAGTTGTAGCCCCTGGGCAGCCCCCTTAGTCCTAGTTAGAAAAAAAGATGGCACTATGAGGATGTGTGTGGATTAGAGGGAAATAAATAAGATCACTCACAAAGATGCTTACCCGTTACCCCGTATATAGAGGAGTCTCTTGCTGCATTGAGGACTGCTAATTATTTTTCTACATTAGATCTCACTAGTGGATATTGGCAGGTCTCCGTGGCAGAGGAAGACCGAGAGAAGACGGCATTTACAACACCAATGGGCCTATGTGAATTTAATAGGATGCCGTTCGGATTATGTAATGCACCAGGAACATTTCAAAGGCTCATGGAATGTTGCCTGGGACACATGAACTTTGAGACTGTACTCTTGTACCTAGACGATGTAATCGTATACTCCAAGACCTATGAAGATCACCTGGAACACTTGGCTGAGGTATTTGCATCTCTAGCAAAATATGGAATGAAGCTTAAACCATCAAAATGTCACCTGCTGAAACCAAAAGTTCAATATCTTGGACATGTAGTTAGCGCAGATGGAATAGCACCAGATCCAGAGAAGATAACAGCTATCCAAGATTGGCAGAGACCAACCACCATCAGAGAAGTACGCCAGTTCCTGGGTTTGGTAGGATATTATCGGAGATTTATAAGGGGCTATACGAAAATGGCAGCACCTTTACAAGACCTACTGGTAGGCCAAACTAAACGAAGAAGGTCAGAACCATCATTGGTATGGAGTAAAGAGCAAGAAGATTCCTTCCAACAGATGAAGACAGCTCTGACTGGTGAGGAAATATTGGCATATCCTGATTATAACCTACCATTTGTCCTGTATACCGACGCAAGTAATGTAGGCCTAGGAGTAGTATTATCTCAGGTACAAGATGGAAAAGAAAGGGTAATTTCTTATGCCAGCAGGAAACTTCGACCCACCGAAAGAAACCCTGAAAATTATAGTTCTTTTAAGTTGGAGTTTTTGGCCTTGGTCTGGGCCATAACGGAAAGGTTTAAACATTATCTGGCTGCTTCAAAATTCGTCGCCTATACGGATAACAACCCATTGACGCATCTGGACACCGCACAACTCGGTGCATTGGAGCAACGCTGGATGGCCAGATTGTCAAATTTTGATTTTATCATCAAGTACAGGACAGGCCGTAAACATTCCAATGCTGATGCCCTGTCTAGGAATCCTCAGGCATATCTACCAGAATCAGAAGTAGAGGAGGATGACTTGGAGGAAATAGAACTCCCAGCTTTCCATAAGAACAGAAAATGGGAAGTGACAGAGGCCGTTATCTATCAAAACCAGCAGAATATAGCATTGAACCCGTTACCTCACTATAATTGGAAAGAACCCAAGATAGTGATCCGGCAGTGAGTCTAGTGAAAAAGCTAGTAACTGAACCAAGCTGCAAACTTGACAAAGATTCCCCACTAGAGGCCAAGCAATTGTGGAAAGAAAGAAGTAGGTTATTTATCCATCAAGATTAACTGTGCAGAAGATATATTACTCCTTGTACACATGAGATGGTTTGGCAAATTGTGGTTCCAAAAAGAGATACCCAAATGGTGTTAGATATGTATCATAATCAATCAGGACATTTTGGATGGAAGAAGTTGGAGATCCTGTTACGTGAACGATTTTACTGGATTGGCATGAGATCTAGTATAGAGAAATGGTGTAGAGATTGTGGACCATGCTCATTAAGAAGAAAAGACTGTAACAGTCAGAAGGCACCACTACAGTCCATCATTACCAAACAGCCATTAGAGCTGGTAGTCCTTGATCACATCAAGCTCATACCTAGCAGATCCGGTTATACTTATGCTCTTACCATGGTGGACCACTATTCCAGGTTCCTAGTAGTAGCTCCAGTGAAGGACTTAATGGCTCAAACAGCGGCAAAAACATTCCAAGCCTATTTCTGCAGACCACATGGATATCCAGAACGGGTATTAACAGATCAAAGCCCGACTTTTGAGTCTGAACTATTTCAAGAATTCTGTAAATTATACGGATGCAAGAAAATTTGCACTACGCCTTATCATCCTCAGACTAATGGCATGTGTGAGTAAATGAATCACATTGTGATAGAGCTGCTAAAAACTCTGCCCTTGGAGGAGCGGAACAGATGGCCAGAGAAGTTACCAGATCTAGTTGACATGTATAACAACATTCCTGTAAGCTCAACAAATTGCACCCCTGCATACCTTATGAGAGGAAGACCAGGAAAATTGACGGTGGATTTGGAGTTGGACATAATAATTCCTGAAGAAAATACCTCAGATGCCGATTGGGAAGTAAAAAGAAAGGAGCAATATCAGAAAATACAGGAATGTGTCGAGAGAAGCCTGGAAAAATCAAAGGAAAAACAAGAAGCAAACTTTAACAAAAGTGCTCAAGGAACACCCTTACTACCAGGTGAATTAGTCTTAAGCCTGCTTTACACACTTCAATAAATCTTTCAATCCGTCGTCGGGGTCAAGTTGTAAGTGACGCACATCCGGCATCGTTCGTGACATGTTTGCGTGTGAAACCTACATGCGATCGATATTGAACGAAAATACGGTGATCGCATACACGTCGTTTATTCCTCATACATTGGACGTTTAGTAGTACGAAACTAGTCAATTGAAACGTGTGACATCCCTCATACGATTTTGGTGTCTGATGCTATGTGCGCAGGTGTGCGCTCTGCACCGCAGCTTAAAAAAGGTCTGCTTCAGAGCGCAGCTGAAAAGCTGCGTTCTGAAGCGCCTCACAATGTCTGTCATGCACTAATCTCTGTCAGTCCGTCACTATCTCTGTCCATGTCAGTCTATCCCCCTCTCTCATATACTCACCGATCCCCGATCCCCGGCGCTGCACGGCATTCACACTGCTGAGGCGGCTTTTACTGTTTTGAAAAAGCCGGCCGCCCATTAAACAATCTGGTATTCCCTGCTTACCCCGCCCACCGGCGCCTGTGATTGGTTACAGTGAGACACGCCCCCCACGCTGAGTGACAGGTGTCACACTGCACCCAATCACAGCAGCCGGTGGGCGTGTCTATACTGTGTAGTGAAATAAATAATTAAATAATTAAAAAAAACGGCGTGCGGTTCCCCCCCAATTTTAAAACCAGCCAGATAAAGCCATACGGCTGAAGGCTGGTATTCTCAGGATGGGGAGCTCCACGTTATGGGGAGCCCCCCAGCCTAAAAATATCAGCCAACAGCCGCCCAGAATTGCCGCATACATTATATGCGACAGTTCTGGGACTGTACCCGGCTCTTCCCGATTTACCCTGGTGGGTTGGCAAATCGGGGTAATAAGGAGTTATTGGCAGCCCATAGCTGCCAATAAGTCCTAGATTAATCATGTCAGGCGTCTATGAGACACCTTCCATGATTAATCTGTAAATTACAGTAAATAAACACACACACCAGAAAAAATCCTTTATTGGAAATAAAAAACACACACACATTCCCTGGTTCACCACTTTAATCAGCCCCAAAAAGCCCTCCTTGTCCGGCGTAATCCAGGATGATGCAGCGTCGCATCCAGCGCTGCTGCATGGAGGTGACCGGAGCTGCAGCACACACAGCCGCTCCGGTCACCTCCACGCAGGTAATGAAGACAGCCGTGCGATCAGCTGCTGTCACTGAGGTTACCCGCTGTCACTGGATCCAGCGGTGGCCGCGGGTAACCTCAGTGACAGATCAGCTGATCGCGCTACTCACCTCAGTTGCTGCATGGAGGTGAGAGGAGCAGAGGTGAGTAGCGCGATCAGCTGATCTGTCACTGAGGTTACCCGCGGCCACCGCTGGATCCAGTGACAGCGGGTAACCTCACTGACAGATCAGCCGATAGCGCGGCTGTCTTCATTACCTGCGTGGAGGTGACCGGAGCGGCTGTGTGTGCTGCAGCTCCGGTCACCTCCATGCAGCAGCGCTGGATGCGACGCTGCATCATCCTGGATTACGCCGGACAAGGAGGGCTTTTTGGGGCTGATTAAAGTGGTGAACCAGGGAATGTGTGTGTGTTTTTTATTTCCAATAAAGGATTTTTTCGGGCGTGTGTGTTTATTTACTGTAATTTACAGATTAATCATGGAAGGTGTCTCATAGACGCCTGACATGATTAATCTAGGACTTATTGGCAGCTATGGGCTGCCAATAACTCCTTATTACCCCGATTTGCCAACGCACCAGGGTAAATCGGGAAGAGCCGGGTACAGTCCCAGAACTGTCGCATATAATGTATGCGGCAATTCTGGGCGGCTGCTGGCTGATAATGTTAGGCTGGGGGGCTCCCCATAACGTGGAGCTCCCCATCCTGAGAATACCAGCCTTCAGTCGTATGGCTTTATCTGGCTGGTTTTAAAATTGGGGGGAACCGCACGCCGTTTTTTTTAATTATTTAATTATTTATTTCACTGCACAGTATAGACACGCCCACCGGCTGCTGTGATTGGGTGCAGTGTGACACCTGTCACTCAGCGTGGGGGGCGTGTCTCACTGTAACCAATCATAGGCGCCGGTGGGCGGGGAAAGCAGGGAATACCAGATTGTTTAATGGGCGGCCGGCTTTTTCAAAACAGTAAAAGCCGCCGGAGCAGTGTGAATGCCGTGCAGCGCCGGGGAACGGGGATCGGTGAGTATATGAGAGAGGGCTGCTCACTTCAGTTACTCAGGAGATTAGCGGTCACCGGTGAGTCCTTCACTGGTGACCGCTAATCAGGGCGCGACACAGACAGAGCCGCAGCATGACCATGAAGTCGGGTGAAGTTCACCCGAGTTCATTCTGACAGTGCGGCTCTGTCTGTGTCTGCTGTCATCTGCCATTCAGCTCTGCTACATGGCTGTCTGTGTCTGCTGTTAGCGGCCATGTAGCAGAGCTGAATGGCAGATGACATAGTAAAAACGCATCCCTACTAGTGATGAGCGAGTACTAAAAAGCTCGGGTGCTCGAAGCTCGGGCCGAGCCTCCCAAGATACTCGTGTACTCGGCCCGAGCAACGAGCCCAATGTTATCCTATGGGAGACCCGAGTATTTTTGTGAAATGACCCCCCGGCAGCATGTAGAAACCCTAAAAATGTCACAAAAGTCTCAGAAGAGTGCTCAAATGACATGGCA
Organism: Anomaloglossus baeobatrachus; assembly: GCF_048569485.1. NCBI lineage: Eukaryota > Metazoa > Chordata > Amphibia > Anura > Aromobatidae > Anomaloglossus > Anomaloglossus baeobatrachus. The sequence goes on from NC_134358.1 coordinate 352,567,947, forward strand.
ACAGCATGGGGAAGACCCCTTGAAGCATTTATCACTCAAAAGTCACAGCTGTGAACAATTTTGTCCGCGTTTTACGCCATTTTTACGGACTCACCAGAAAACCTTCCAAAATGACACCAAAATGAATTTTCATGGCGGAAATGTTAAGGGCACATACCCAATAGTGAGATAGAGCTGGTGTATGTTACTTTTTGAGATTAATACATGAAAGATTTTACGTAAAACATTGTGTGGCACTCCGATGTCCAAAACGCACGTTTTGTGCTTTTTACTAACGATGTCGGTCATTTTTTTTTTTCATTCTATCTCCCGTCGGTCGGTCTCGCTCTGTCGGTCTCTCTCTGTCTTGTCTGTCCCCCTCTGACAGTCTGTCGGTCATTCTCCCCCCTCTCTCTTACTTACCGTTCCCCGATCTCCGGCGCGGCGCTGCACGGCTGTTCACACTGTTCCGGCAGCTTTTCCTCTTTTGAAAAAGCCGGCCGCTCATTAATCAATCTCGTATTCCCTGCTTTCCTGCTTTTCGGCGCCTATGATTGGTTGCAGTGAGACACGCCCCCACGCTGAGTGACAGGTGTCACACTGCACCCAATCACAGCAGCCGGTGGGCGTGTGTATACTGTGCAGTAAAATAAATAAATAAATAATTAAAAAAAACGGCGTGCGGTCCCCCCCAATTTTAATACCAGCCAGATAAAGCCATACAGCTGAAGGCTGGTATTCTCAGGATGGGGAGCCCCACATTATGGGGAGCCCCCCACCCTAACAATATCAGTCAGCAGCTGCCCAGAATTGCCGCATACATTATATGCGACAGTTCTGGGACTGTACCCGGCTCTTCCCGATTTACCCTAGTGCGTTGGCAAATCGGGGTAATAAGGAGTTAATGGCAGCCCATAGCTGCCACTAAATCCTAGATTAATCATGTCAGGCGTCTCCCCAAGATTCCTTCCATGATTAATCTGTAAATTACAGTTAAAAAACACACACACCCGAAAAATCCTTTATTAGAAATAAAAAACACTAACAAAGTCCCTCAATACCAATTTATTAACCCCGACAAACCCTCCATGTCCGGCGTACTCCACAGTCCTCCAGCGTCGCATCCAGCTCTGCTGCATGGAAGTGACAGGAGCTGCAGAATACACCGCCGCTCCGGTCACCTCCACGCAGCTAATGAGATGAGTAGCGCGATCAGCTGCTGTCACTGAGGTTACCTGGATCCAGCGGTGGATCCAGCGGTGGCCGCGGGTAACCTCAGTGACAGCTCAGCTGATCGCGCTACTCACCGCCGCTCCAGTCACCTCCACGCAGCTAATGAGGTGAGTATAGCGATCAGCTGAGCTGTCACTGAGGTTACCTGGATCCAGCGGTGGATGCAGCGGTGGCCGCGGGTAACCTCAGTGACAGCTCAGCTGATCGCGCTACTCACCGCCGCTCCAGTCAGCTCCATGCACCAACTGAGGTGAGTATAGCGATCAGCTGCTGTCACTGAGGTTAATCGCGGCCACCGCTGGATCCAGCGGTGGCCGGGAGTTACCTGACTGACAGCAGCTGATCGCGCTATTCCCTTCATTAGCTGCGTGGAGGTGACCGGAGCGGCGGTGTATTCTGCAGCTCCTGTCACCTCCATGCAGCAGAGCTGGACACGACGCTGGAGGACTGTGGAGTACGCCGGACATGGAGGGTTTGTCGGGGTTAATAAATTGGTAATGAGGGACTTTGTTAGTGTTTTTTATTTCTAATAAATGATTTTTCGGGTGTGTGTGTGTTTTTTAACTGTAATTTACAGATTAATCATGGAAGGAATCTCGGGGAGACGCCTGACATGATTAATCTAGGATTTAGTGGCAGCTATGGGCTGCCATTAACTCCTTATTACCCCGATTTGCCAACGCACTAGGGTAAATCGGGAAGAGCCGGGTACAGTCCCAGAACTGTCGCATATAATGTATGCGGCAATTCTGGCCAGCTGCTGACTGATATTGTTAGGGTGGGGGGCTCCCCATAACGTGGGGCTCCCCATCCTGAGAATACCAGCCTTCAGCTGTATGGCTTTATCTGGCTGGTATTAAAATTGGGGGGACCGCACGCCGGTTTTTTTAATTATTTATTTATTTATTTTACTGCACAGTATAGACACGCCCACCGGCTGCTGTGATTGGGTGCAGTGTGACACCTGTCACTCAGCGTGGGGGCGTGTCTCACTGCAACCAATCTTAGGCGCCTGTGGGCGTGGAAAGCAGGGAATATGAGATGGCTGTGTACAGAGCACAGCGCGCCGGCCGGTATAAAGGCTCGGTCACGCTGTGCAGGCCGGCCAATCACTGCAATTCCACAACTAACAGGGCTGTGGCATTGCAGTGGTCTGCCAGCCAATCCCTGCATGAGGGCTGGCTCTCAAAAGAGCGCCAACATGCAGGGATGACGACCACGAGTAAAGCACGAGTATTGCAAAATTACTCGGTACCCGCCGAGTAGCCCGAGTACAGTGATACTCGTGCGAGTACCGAGTAGTTACAAGCATGCTCGCTCATCACTAATCCCTACACATTACACACGCTTGGCAAGTCAATAAATAAAAAAAAAAAAGGGTGCCCGATGCATACGTCACAGAACACATGATCTAAAGGATCGCACAAAATATTGATCAATTTAACATAGGCTACTAACGCACGTGTGACAGCAAATGAACGACCTACGTGCAATCTCATTAGATCGCATATGCGACCTGGGCGTGTCACATCGCATACGAGATCGCATCCCTAATTGTAAGGTGTAAAGCTGGCTTTAAAGAGAAAAAGACGACTGTATAAGTTAGATGATCAATGGGAGGCAGAACCCTACACTGTACAACCATCAAACTTCAACAATCAGAAAACCTGTTTGATTAGTAAAGACAAAGGTGAAATAACAACAACGGTGTCCAGGGATCATTTAAAGAAATACCCTCAACAGCTGCAACCAGAAGAGAGAGTTCCTATTCAGAGAAAAGAAGAGAAAGAAAGAACAGTCAAGACAATTTTAGGAGAACTTCCTGCAGATTGGCCGCAAGTAGATGGCATATACTTGATACCGACGGTGACTTTTCCACAACCTAGTGAAACGCCCATAGCAGAAGACCCACCCGTTGTAATGGAATCAGAGATTTCAGCAGTCGGTGTATCTGCCATTTCCACTAGGAGAGTAAGTAGACCCTCAAGTATACCAATTTTACGCAGGTCAACACGTATTAACTCTGCCAATCCCTTCACTGGCTTCCCATCACCCAACGACTCCAGTTCAAAACACTAACCATGACATGCAAAGCAATGCACAACCTGTCTCCTCCCTATATCTGTGACCTAGTCTCCCGGTACCTACCTGAACGCAACCTCAGATCCTCACAAGATCTCCTTCTCTACTCCTCTCTTATCTCCTCTTCCCACAATCGCGACAAAGATTTCTCCCATGCATCCCCCATACTCTGGAATGCTCTACCTGAGCACATCAGACTCTCCCCTACTGTGGAAAGCTTCAAGAGGAACCTCAAGACCCACCTCTTCCAACAAGCCTACAACCTACAATAGCCCTCAGTCCAGGAGACCACTGCGCAACCAGCTCTGTCCTCACCTATCGTACCATAACCCCTTCCCTGTAGACTGTGAGCCCTCACGGGCAGGGTCCTCTCTCCTCCTATACCAGTCTGTTTTGTACTGTTAATGATTGTTGTACGTATACCCTTTTTCACTTGTAAAGCGCCATGGAATAAATGGCGCTATAATAATAAATAATAATGGTAATAATTAACTTTGGCTGTCCACCGCTTAGATACAGAGAATAAAATGTAGAAAGTGGAAAATGTAAATAGTTGAATAGGTAGATAGTATTAATATATAAAAGGGGTAAAGACAGTTTGCATAATGCTGTATAGGGGCCAGGAAGGTGACTCCAGGGCCAAGAGGCCTACAGTGAGTATGACTGATATGGAACCTCTCCACACTTAGAACTCTTAAACTAAAGCACTCGTAACTGTTGATATATTTTTCTTTGTGTTGATGCACTTTAAGTGAAGACCGAGCCACAGGACTGGGTGTGGCAAAAGTTTCTTTAACATCTTACGGCCAATGGACTAATGCTGTATGAGCTGGTGACCTATCTTATTCAATTTTTGTAGTTTTTATTTTTAAGACTCTGTTAAAAAAAAAAAAAAGTAGAGTAAATATTACCAACATGTTATGGTTAAATTATAAGAAAATGTTTAGCTTAACCTATACCTTGTTGTCACACTCAGGGACGAGTGTGATTGACTAAGGGGGTATGTAGCGCCCCTGTGGTTAGGCGCTACAGGGGAATACAGCACCTTAACATCAAGGTGCAGTGCCCTTTGGTCACAGGTGAAAGAGAGAGGAAATGCAGTCTTATATTAGATTGAGTAACATTGACTCAGCAGCCCCTACCTTCATATTCCTGGGACTGTTTATATAGTAGGTCCATAGGGAGTGGAGCCTAGCTGAGCGTGAGACACGACGTGGTTGCCAGGACGACTGAGTGACAGTTAGGGAGTTAACAGTCAGTCAGTAAAGAGTGACAAGCAGAGACGAGAGTTAAATTGATGACTGAAACAAGGGCTAGAAATAACATAGGCCCGACGTCCTGAGCGAGGGTACCCCAAAAGAAAAGAAAGGCACAGGAAAAGGGGTAACCCAGACGGAAAGGGGACGCTTTAGGTCTGGCGAGAGCCGGCTGAAGAGTTCAGGTCGACACCGGTATAACGAAACCGAGGAGGTTTGTCAGTTTTATCCCCAAACCATTGACCGTTACCTGGGATCCTAATTAAGAGGAGTCCTGGTACCCATCAAGAGTCTGACTACTAACCCCAAGCCGAGTTCACGACGCTGTTGCGGGAAAGATAAAGAAATCGTGCAGCATCAGACCCCTGGGAAAACCAGTGACGAGACTATCGAGTGGGTTAAAGAGGGAGTCACAGAGCCCTCAGAGCAGAGACCGAGAAAGAGACAAAGAAAGGTTACCTCAGAGAAAAACTCTGTCATTAAATCTCCTCTGAAATTTGTGACCATTGGCCGTCTAGTAACCGAACTGTTCTGCTGTGTACTGTGCAAAACACAAACCAGATTTAAGTAAAAAGGACTTGTTTAAGCTGATGTGGACTTGGTGTGTCATCTCTCCGCCATTCGACAGGACACTGCGACGTCAGAGAAGAAGGCAGCCATCACCGCTCGGTCGCTTCCCTCCTGGTCAGCGACCCGCCGCCCTGAGATAAAATAGCTTCACCTGTGGGGAGCTGAGAGATCTTAAGCTGCCATCACCATCGCCTCAGAGGCCGGCCGCGGGCAGCGCCGGTATATCCCGCTTACCAGACACCACAGGTGGCGTTACGTATATTCCCAAAATCATTCCTGTACCCCATTCCACAGCCGCAGAGTGAGCGCCCAGGGCACGAAGCCGGTACCGACCACATGTGATAACCCCATCGAGAGTAAAGTATCCGTAGTCCCGGCGCCAGGGTACCCCCCTATCGAAACCCTGATGGTCGACTCACATACATACATACAGTGCTGGCCAAAAGTATTGGGGGCCCTGCAATTCTGTCAGATAATACTTAGTTTATTCTTGAAAATAATTGCAATCACAAATTCTTTGGTATTATTATCTTCATTTAATTTGTCTTCAATGAAAAAAAATAAAAAAAAAGTCATAAACCCAAATTGGATATAATTCCACACCAAACATAAAAAAGGGGGTGGACAAAAGTATTGGCACTGTTTGAAAAATCATGTGATGCTTCTCTAATTTGTGTAATTAACAGCACCTGTAACTTACCTGTGGCACTTAACAGGTGTTGGCAATAACTAAATCACACTTGCAGCCAGTTGACATGGATTAAAGTTGACTCAACCTCTGTCCTTTTGTGTACCACATTGAGCATGGAGAAAAGAAAGAAGACCAAAGAACTGTTTGAGGACTTGAGAATCCAAATTGTGAAGAAGCATGAGCAATCTCAAGGCTACAAGTCCATCTCCAAAGACCTGAAAGTTCCTGTGTCTACGGTGCGCAGTGTCATCAAGAAGTTTAAAGCCCATGGCACTGTGGCTAACCTCCCTAGATGTGGAAGGAAAAGAAAAATTGACAAGAGATTTCAACGCAAGATTGGGAGGATGGTGGATAAAGAACCTCGACTAACATCCAAACAAGTTCAAACTGCCCTGCAGTCCGAGGGTACATCAGTGTCAACCCATACTATCCGTCGGCATCTGAATGAAAAGGGACTGTATGGTAGGATACCTGGAAGACCCCACTTCTTACCCCGAGACATAAAAAAGCCAGGCTGGAGTTTGCCAAAACTTACCTGAGAAAGCCTAAAACGTTTTGGAAGAATGTTCTCTGGTCAGATGAGTCAAAAGTAGAGCTTTTTGGGAAAAGCCATCAACATAGAGTTTACAGGAAAAAAAAAAGAGGCATTCAAAGAAAAGAACACGGTCCCTACAGTCAAATATGGCGGAGGCTCCCTGATGTTTTGGGATTGTTTTGCTGCCTCTGGCACTGGACTGCTTGACCGTATGCATGGCATTATGAAGTCTGAAGACTACCAACAAATTATGCAGCATAATGTAGGGCCCAGTGTGAGAAAGCTGGGTCTCCCTCAGAGGTCATGGGTCTTCCAGCAGGATAATGACCCAAAACACACTTCAAAAACCACTAGAAAATGGTTTGAGAGAAAGCACTGGAGACTACTAAAGTGGACAGCAATGAGTCCAGACCTGAATCCCATAGAACACATGTGAAGAGATCTCAAAATGGAAGTTTGGAGAAGTCACCCTTCAAATCTCAGGGACCTGGAGCAGTTTGCCAAAGAAGAATGGTCTAAAATTCCAGGAGAGCATTGTAAGAAACTCATTGATGGTTACCGGAAGCGATTGTTCGCAGTTATTTTGGCTAAAGGTTGTACAACCAAGTATTAGGCTAAGGGTGCCAATACTTTTGTCTGGCCCATTTTGGGAGTTTTGTGTGAAATGATCAATGATTTGATTTTTGTTTCATTCATTCTCTTTTGTGTTATTTCATTGTAAGCAAAATAAATGAAGTTAATAACACCAAAGAATTTGTGATTTCAATCATTTTCAAGAAGAAACTGAGTATTATCTTATTATCTGACAGAATTTCAGGGGTGCCAATACTTTTGGCCAGCACTATATATATATATATATATATATATATATATATAGTGTGTGTATATATATATATATATATATATATATACACACACACTATATATATATATATACATATATTTATGTATATATGTATATATATATATACATATATATACACAGACACACACACACTCATATATACACACATATATTTACACACATATATATAGAAATATATATATATACACACACACACATATATATGTGGCGCCCCAGGACCTGGTCGCCACAACAGCATTGCCCTCCCAAAAGGGTTAATGCTGAGCCTGGAGGTAATTGGGAGATCTATTGGCCAGTAAGTTAACACTCAACACAGTTCTCCCTCCGGCCAGCAGGGGGAGCTCTGAACCTGGAACTTCAGGGAGCATTCCTTAAGTCTGGCTGGAAGGAGGAAGTGGTAGTTAGTCTGGAGACAGGAGTGAAAGAGGACAGACGGAGAGTAGTGCTGCCTTGTAAACTGGGGCCTAGAGCTTGGATAGCTTGGCCCAGTGAAGCAAGGGGAGCAGAGAGGCACAGCAGGGACTCGGACATCGGAGTCTGTAGTTGCCAGGGCATAAAATCCATCCCTGGTAGCTGAATCCGGAGGGCAGGAGAGCTGTAAGCCCCCTGTCCCAGAAGCAATCTGAAGGTACAACTGCATCCCAAGGGCCTGGTGTGGGCTCCAGCAGAGAAGCACCAGAGAGGGCCTGCGCAGTCTACCACACAGAAAAGGGGACGAACAACAAGTCCCAGCAGCAAGAGGGCAATTGTAAACCCAAAGTGCAGTGTCCTAACACAGCAGAGAAAGATTAAGGAGTAGGCCTCATACTCAACTGGCCAAAGATCACCCCAGGCACTTCCAGGCCGGCCGGATCATCTTTACCATCTGTGACGGTCTCCCTGGACTTTCTGCCGAGTAAAAGAGGAGAAGGTAAAGAGACTACTGTTTGTGCCTGTTTCTTTCATTGCTTGTCGGCCCTGCACCGTGTTAGTCACGCAGCACCATAGACTTCCACAAACACCAACCGTGCCCCGGGCATTGCTCCACCTGTGGGGAGCAGTACTACCATTGCTGCCATAACATCATCCCGGAGGCCTCACACAGCAGCGGCGGCTTAGTAGCCGCATACCACAGGTGGCGTCACGAACACAAACTTTAATTCAAGCCACATATTCAACTGACACCCACCAGGGCCACGGAGCCGGGCCCAGCCACCACTGACTACCACCGGACTAGTCCGGTCCGGCACCGGGTGTCCCATAGCCCTGGGGTGGGCGAGTCAACTTTGGCGTCACGAACAGGATTTCGTGCCCGGTCACACCGGGTACTGTGCGCCTGAAGAACTGTGTAAAAGACTGTGTACTGGTTGTAAATTGCCGCCGCCATTAGCCGCGCCGAGCGCAGGAAGAAGGGGGGCGTGCCTGACAAAGAGCGCGAAGGGAGCGCGCCATCAGAGCAGAGCGCTGTTAACCCCGCGCGACCCGGAAGAAAATTTGAAAAGTGAACGGAGCCTGGTAAGGTTCACTAAGGGGGAGGAAGATGTCCGACTCCGAGGGAGAGCAGGTGGCTGCCATCGCCCAGGGCGCCGCAGCACCGGCCAAAGTAGTCCCAGTCGCCGTCGCCCCAGCCCCCACTGTAGCGCCGGTAATGCCGATCACCATGCCGTACATACCAGGAGCAGAATGGCTGCCGCAGTACTCCGGGGAGTCCCATACCTTGAGTGACTTCAGAGAAAGCCTGCACAGCTTGTTCCGGGTGTATCCTCTGACTGAGAGCCAGAAGGTGGGCATAGTAATGGGACAGCTAGCCGGCGCAGCCCAGCGTGAAGCGAAGTCCTGGCCTGATACAGATAAAGGGACAGCAGCCCAGATACTGGCCAAGCTAAAGAGTACTTTTGACACCCGCACCGCAGCAGAGATAAAGATGAGATTCTTTGGGTGCAAGCAACGGGCCACGGACAGCATAAGGGACTATGCCTTAAACTTGCAGGAGGCCCTGAAAGCAGTTAAACAGGTGGACCCAGAGAGTGTACGTGAGGAACACAAACTCCTAACTGAGCAGTTCATAGAGGGGCTCCTGTCAGATGCCCACAGGACCCAGCTGCGTATCCTGGTCCTGCAGAACCCTGCTCTGGACTTTGCCAAGTTTAAGGACCAGGCCATCAGGGTACTGAGAGAATCTACACCGAATGACCCAGTACCCCTCCGGCCTCTTGCTATCACGTACCCCGGGGTGGTGCCTGCAACACGAGCCACTGCAGGGGCTGAGGCGCAGTCCCTGGATAAGGATCCCACTGCAGAGCTCAGACAGCAGTTCCAGGAGCTGACCAAGACTGTGGCTGCCCTTGCCAAGACCGTGCAGTCTCTACAAATGACCCCCTCGCCTGCAAAAATCGAGTTGGCCTCCAGCCCAGAAGACGTCCCATGGATGCGACAGAGGAGGATTCCGCCGACCCGAGGCAGAGACACAGACCGGTATGATTCAACAGGACAACCGATCTGCCGCCACTGCAACCAGGCGGGCCACATTGCACGACGCTGTCCTTTAAACGGGCCGAGCCTGGGGCCAGGAGCCAACCCCCAGGTGTGAGGAAGCCCGGCTCAAACCCCAGCCGCAGCAAGTATGTGGGAGGACGCCCGGTCCTTCCCATTGTGCTGGATGGGATCCCTTTGAATGCCCTCCTGGATACGGGGTCCCAGGTAACAACCATCCCCCACAAACTGTACAAAAGATATTGGGCTGATTCAGACATTGACCATGGCCCAGATGATGATTTAACGATTGTGGCCAGTAATGGTCAGCCCTTACCTCAAATTGGGTACAAAGAAGTAACCATTAAAGTGGGGCGGGTGGAATTGCCATGTCAGGGGATGATAATTGTAGATATAGATCGCAAAGAATCTGACCCACTGCTAACCCTTGGTACAAATGTGATAGAAAATTGTATTGCCGAAGTGATAATTTTGTTGCAACAGGCGTCTGAAACTGCCAGCTCCGGGCAGCAGCGTGTCCTACAGAGGGAGATCAGAGCCCTGATGAGGAGGCAGCAAGTAGAGCTAGCCGGAGGAGAAATTGGCAGTGTGAGGGTAAGTGACCCCCTCCCCATTGTAATACCCCCAAGAAGTGAAATGTTGATATGGTGTCGGGCAGCAATAGGCCTCAAGGGTCAGGATTACCATGCCTTGGTAGAACCAGTGTATTCAGACAGTAGGCCTGGAGTCCTGATAGCCAGAGGGGTAGCGGACGTCCGCAAGGGGAGAGTGCCCGTCCGTGTCCTGAATTGTGGGGAGGAGGAGGCCAAATTGCCCCGGTACGCCACTGTAGCAAAACTGTACACTGTCAGTAACAATACCATTAAAGCAGTGGAACCCTTGATCCCGTCCGACCAGGCGGAAGACAATGGCTCCAAGGGGCAGCCGGAAGACTGGTGCCAAAAATTACATGTAGGCACCGACTCCACCCCCTCGCACCAAAAGCATGGGGTTTACCGGGTGGTACAGGAGTACGAGCGGGTCTTCAGCAAACACCCCCTAGATTTTGGGCAGGTGAAAGGGGTTAAACATCAAATCCCCACGGGTGATCATCATCCCATTAAAGAGAGATACCGCCCTGTACCCCCCGCACAGTATCAGTGTGCCAAGGAAATGTTACGGGAAATGAAGGAGGCTGGGGTTATCAGAGATAGTTGTAGCCCCTGGGCAGCTCCACTAGTGCTCGTAAAGAAAAAAGATGGTACAATGAGAATGTGTGTAGATTACAGGCAAATTAACCGCATTACACATAAAGATGCTTATCCACTGCCCAGAATAGAGGAGTCACTAACAGCCTTAAAGTCAGCTAACTATTTCTCCACCTTGGATCTCACCAGTGGGTATTGGCAGGTTCCCGTGGCAGAGGCGGACAAGGAGAAGACTGCATTCACGACACCAATGGGCCTCTGTGAGTTCAATTGTATGCCATTCGGGCTCTGCAACGCCCCAGGGACATTCCAAAGGTTGATGGAGTGCTGCTTGGGCCACCACAACTTTGAAACCGTGCTGTTGTACCTGGATGACGTAATAGTCTACTCCAAGACTTATGAGGACCACCTGAAGCACTTAGCAGAAGTGTTTGAATCCTTGTCGAAATATGGCCTGAAGATCAAGCCGTCCAAATGTCACCTCTTGAAGCCAAAGGTACAGTACCTGGGTCATGTGGTCAGCGCAGAAGGTGTGGCACCTGATCCGGAGAAAGTCACTGTAATCAAGGACTGGCCAAGACCCACCACAGTGAAGGAGGTGCGGCAGTTCCTTGGACTGGTGGGCTACTACCGAAGGTTCATTGATGGTTTCACCAAGATAGCAGCGCCCCTTCAAGATCTCCTGGTGGGCCAGCCAAAGCAGGCTAAGAAGCAGAGCCCTCCATTTGAATGGAGCAGCCAACTGGAAACATCCTTTGTCCGGCTGAAAGGGGCTCTCACGGGAGAAGAAATTCTGGCTTACCCTGACTACAGCCAACCGTTTGTACTGTATACAGACGCCAGCAACGTGGGACTGGGAGCAGTTCTGTCCCAGGTACAGGGAGGCAGAGAGAGGGTGATAGCGTACGCCAGTAGGAAGCTTCGGCCAACAGAAAGGAATCCAGAAAACTACAGTTCCTTCAAGCTGGAGTTCCTCGCTATTGTTTGGGCAGTGACTGAACGCTTCAAGCACTATCTGGCATCGGCCAAGTTCACCATCTTCACGGACAACAATCCGTTGACACACCTGGCAACAGCCAAGTTAGGTGCGATGGAACAGCGATGGATGGCCCGGCTGTCTAACTTTGACTTTACCATCAAGTATCGGGCTGGCAAGAAGAATAACAATGCTGATGCGCTGTCCAGAATGCCTCACTTGCCCGAGTCTGGAGAAGACATGGATGAACTCGAAGAGATAGAGTTACCGGCTTTCCATCACCAAGGTGTGTCCCAGTGTGAGCATGCTGTGGGAGTGAAGCGCTCAAGCCAGCACGGGGTCTCGGTCAACCCCTTACTCCACCATAATTGGGAAGAAACACAGAACGGTGACCCGGCCGTGCGATTGGTCAAAGAGAAGCTAGCGCAAGCTGAGACCCATCTTGGCCCAGACGCTCCAGAGGAAGCCCAGCAGCTGTGGAAGGAGAGGGGACGACTGTTCACCTACCAAGGCAAGCTCTGCAAGAGATATGTCAACTATCGAACAAATGAACTTGTCTGGCAGATAGTGGTTCCGCAGAGAGATGCTCCAATGGTCCTAGCAGCGTATCATGATAACGCAGGACACTTCGGGTGGAAGAAGTTGGAGGCCCTACTCCGTGATCGGTTCTATTGGGTGCACATGAGAAAGATGATCGAGAAGTGGTGCCGAGACTGTGGCCCGTGTAACCTGAGGCGGAAAGACGATGCCAGCCAAAGGTCTCCCTTGCAGCCAATTGTCACAAAGCAGCCCCTGGAGTTGGTGGCCCTGGACCATGTGAAGTTAACACCAAGCCGGTCAGGCTATGTGTACGCCCTCACCATTGTGGACCATTACTCTCGTTTCCTGGTAGTAGTGCCTGTGAAGGACCAGACAGCCAGGACAGCAGCTAGAGCGTTCCAGGCATCCTTTTGCCGACCTCACGGCTATCCGGAAAGGGTACTGACTGATCAGGGTCCTGCATTCGAGGCTGAAGTGTTCCAAGAGTTCTGTAACATGTACGGTTGTAAGAAAATCCGAACCACACCGTACCACCCTCAAACCAATGGACTGTGCGAGAAAATGAACCATGTGGTTATTGATATGCTGAAGACCCTACCGCTGGAGGAAAAGAACCAATGGCCAGAAAAGTTGCCAGATCTGGTAGACCTGTACAACCACATCCCAGTGAATTCGACCAACTGCAGCCCCGCTTACCTGATGCGAGCCAGACCAGGCAAGTTGCCTGTAGACTTTGAGATGGGGACTGTGTCGCCTGAGGCGGTTCAAGAAATAGAGGATTGGGATACAGAACGGCAGCAGCGGTACCGTAAGGTCCAGGAGTGCGTAGAGAGGAGCCTGTCTCAAGCAAGAACGAGACAAGAACAGCATTACAATCAAACAGCCCCAGCAACTCCCTTAGCACCTGGAGAACAAGTCCTCAAGAAGAAGCGGAAGGCGCATAAATTGGATGATCAGTGGGAAAGCGAGCCCTACACCATTATCCCCTCCAACTTTGACAATAGTAAGGTATGCCTCATAAGCAAAGATGAAGGCAAGACCTATCAAGCAATTTCCCGAGACCGCCTGAAAGCGTGTCCTGAACGGTGCAGAATCCAAAGAGAAATGGAAGGAGTACAAGGAAGTCCCCAAAGTCAAGAGAAAGAAGGGGAGATGATTCAAACCATCCTTGGAAAGTTCCCCAAAACTTGGACCCGAATAAACAATGCCATAGTGGTACCAGTTTTGACGTTTCCGCAGTTGGTCGAGCCAGAAACGGAAAAGGTTCCGGATCCACCTAAAGAATCGTCCGCTCCAGCACGAGATGACACGCCAGCAGTGGAACAGGAGGATCAACCCCCTGTCAGTGGTGAACCTGTCATACCCTTGGCGACTCTTAGATCACAAAGGCAACCATCACGCTTACCTATGGGGGTTAGGCCCACCTGTAGTGCTGAGATAGAAGACGCACCACGTAGTCAGGGGCAAACACCAGACCTACGTAGGTCCCAGCGCAGCACTCGGGGACAACCCCCTCTAAGGTATAGGGAGTCAACTGTATAAGGGAAAGAGTACTTATTAGAATGTAAATAGTTATGCAAAATGTCTGTCATGTTGTGTACAAAATGTTTTCTTTTTCTTTGATTGCGAAAATGGATAATTGGGCCACTGGACTATGGGTGGCCAACACCTAAATTGTTCATAGTTAGCACCAGTGTGCTCAACACCCCTGAAGAAAAACCCGTCCGGCGTGCATAGAGTGGGGTCATCAATGCTCTGACGCACGCCCAGAGCCTACGTTGGGGGTTTGAACGCGGCGGGTCCCCCATGGAGCAGTGTAATGGACACCCGGCAGGGAGCCACACTGGAATCTTATAGTAATGTTTAAGGTTGTAACGTTAAAGTATTTGCGCCTCCCATAATGGGATGAAATGTTCTAACATGTCATGTTTGTTTCTACAGTCCGGGAGTACTGAATTTAACTAAGGGGGAGTGTGGCGCCCCAGGACCTGGTCGCCACAACAGCATTGCCCTCCCAAAAGGGTTAATGCTGAGCCTGGAGGTAATTGGGAGATCTATTGGCCAGTAAGTTAACACTCAACACAGTTCTCCCTCCGGCCAGCAGGGGGAGCTCTGAACCTGGAACTTCAGGGAGCATTCCTTAAGTCTGGCTGGAAGGAGGAAGTGGTAGTTAGTCTGGAGACAGGAGTGAAAGAGGACAGACGGAGAGTAGTGCTGCCTTGTAAACTGGGGCCTAGAGCTTGGATAGCTTGGCCCAGTGAAGCAAGGGGAGCAGAGAGGCACAGCAGGGACTCGGACATCGGAGTCTGTAGTTGCCAGGGCATAAAATCCATCCCTGGTAGCTGAATCCGGAGGGCAGGAGAGCTGTAAGCCCCCTGTCCCAGAAGCAATCTGAAGGTACAACTGCATCCCAAGGGCCTGGTGTGGGCTCCAGCAGAGAAGCACCAGAGAGGGCCTGCGCAGTCTACCACACAGAAAAGGGGACGAACAACAAGTCCCAGCAGCAAGAGGGCAATTGTAAACCCAAAGTGCAGTGTCCTAACACAGCAGAGAAAGATTAAGGAGTAGGCCTCATACTCAACTGGCCAAAGATCACCCCAGGCACTTCCAGGCCGGCCGGATCATCTTTACCATCTGTGACGGTCTCCCTGGACTAAGTTTCTGCCGAGTAAAAGAGGAGAAGGTAAAGAGACTACTGTTTGTGCCTGTTTCTTTCATTGCTTGTCGGCCCTGCACCGTGTTAGTCACGCAGCACCATAGACTTCCACAAACACCAACCGTGCCCCGGGCATTGCTCCACCTGTGGGGAGCAGTACTACCATTGCTGCCATAACATCATCCCGGAGGCCTCACACAGCAGCGGCGGCTTAGTAGCCGCATACCACAGGTGGCGTCACGAACACAAACTTTAATTCAAGCCACATATTCAACTGACACCCACCAGGGCCACGGAGCCGGGCCCAGCCACCACTGACTACCACCGGACTAGTCCGGTCCGGCACCGGGTGTCCCATAGCCCTGGGGTGGGCGAGTCAACTTTGGCGTCACGAACAGGATTTCGTGCCCGGTCACACCGGGTACTGTGCGCCTGAAGAACTGTGTAAAAGACTGTGTACTGGTTGTAAATTGCCGCCGCCATTAGCCGCGCCGAGCGCAGGAAGAAGGGGGGCGTGCCTGACAAAGAGCGCGAAGGGAGCGCGCCATCAGAGCAGAGCGCTGTTAACCCCGCGCGACCCGGAAGAAAATTTGAAAAGTGAACGGAGCCTGGTAAGGTTCACTAAGGGGGAGGAAGATGTCCGACTCCGAGGGAGAGCAGGTGGCTGCCATCGCCCAGGGCGCCGCAGCA
The DNA here is from genome assembly GCF_048569485.1 of Anomaloglossus baeobatrachus. NCBI lineage: Eukaryota > Metazoa > Chordata > Amphibia > Anura > Aromobatidae > Anomaloglossus > Anomaloglossus baeobatrachus. The sequence goes on from NC_134358.1 coordinate 352,583,679, forward strand.
CCGGCCAAAGTAGTCCCAGTCGCCGTCGCCCCAGCCCCCACTGTAGCGCCGGTAATGCCGATCACCATGCCGTACATACCAGGAGCAGAATGGCTGCCGCAGTACTCCGGGGAGTCCCATACCTTGAGTGACTTCAGAGAAAGCCTGCACAGCTTGTTCCGGGTGTATCCTCTGACTGAGAGCCAGAAGGTGGGCATAGTAATGGGACAGCTAGCCGGCGCAGCCCAGCGTGAAGCGAAGTCCTGGCCTGATACAGATAAAGGGACAGCAGCCCAGATACTGGCCAAGCTAAAGAGTACTTTTGACACCCGCACCGCAGCAGAGATAAAGATGAGATTCTTTGGGTGCAAGCAACGGGCCACGGACAGCATAAGGGACTATGCCTTAAACTTGCAGGAGGCCCTGAAAGCAGTTAAACAGGTGGACCCAGAGAGTGTACGTGAGGAACACAAACTCCTAACTGAGCAGTTCATAGAGGGGCTCCTGTCAGATGCCCACAGGACCCAGCTGCGTATCCTGGTCCTGCAGAACCCTGCTCTGGACTTTGCCAAGTTTAAGGACCAGGCCATCAGGGTACTGAGAGAATCTACACCGAATGACCCAGTACCCCTCCGGCCTCTTGCTATCACGTACCCCGGGGTGGTGCCTGCAACACGAGCCACTGCAGGGGCTGAGGCGCAGTCCCTGGATAAGGATCCCACTGCAGAGCTCAGACAGCAGTTCCAGGAGCTGACCAAGACTGTGGCTGCCCTTGCCAAGACCGTGCAGTCTCTACAAATGACCCCCTCGCCTGCAAAAATCGAGTTGGCCTCCAGCCCAGAAGACGTCCCATGGATGCGACAGAGGAGGATTCCGCCGACCCGAGGCAGAGACACAGACCGGTATGATTCAACAGGATAACCGATCTGCCGCCACTGCAACCAGGCGGGCCACATTGCACGACGCTGTCCTTTAAACGGGCCGAGCCTGGGGCCAGGAGCCAACCCCCAGGTGTGAGGAAGCCCGGCTCAAACCCCAGCCGCAGCAAGTATGTGGGAGGACGCCCGGTCCTTCCCTTTGTGCTGGATGGGATCCCTTTGAATGCCCTCCTGGATACGGGGTCCCAGGTAACAACCATCCCCCACAAACTGTACAAAAGATATTGGGCTGATTCAGACATTGACCATGGCCCAGATGATGATTTAACGATTGTGGCCAGTAATGGTCAGCCCTTACCTCAAATTGGGTACAAAGAAGTAACCATTAAAGTGGGGCGGGTGGAATTGCCATGTCAGGGGATGATAATTGTAGATATAGATCGCAAAGAATCTGACCCACTGCTAACCCTTGGTACAAATGTGATAGAAAATTGTATTGCCGAAGTGATAATTTTGTTGCAACAGGCGTCTGAAACTGCCAGCTCCGGGCAGCAGCGTGTCCTACAGAGGGAGATCAGAGCCCTGATGAGGAGGCAGCAAGTAGAGCTAGCCGGAGGAGAAATTGGCAGTGTGAGGGTAAGTGACCCCCTCCCCATTGTAATACCCCCAAGAAGTGAAATGTTGATATGGTGTCGGGCAGCAATAGGCCTCAAGGGTCAGGATTACCATGCCTTGGTAGAACCAGTGTATTCAGACAGTAGGCCTGGAGTCCTGATAGCCAGAGGGGTAGCGGACGTCCGCAAGGGGAGAGTGCCCGTCCGTGTCCTGAATTGTGGGGAGGAGGAGGCCAAATTGCCCCGGTACGCCACTGTAGCAAAACTGTACACTGTCAGTAACAATACCATTAAAGCAGTGGAACCCTTGATCCCGTCCGACCAGGCGGAAGACAATGGCTCCAAGGGGCAGCCGGAAGACTGGTGCCAAAAATTACATGTAGGCACCGACTCCACCCCCTCGCACCAAAAGCATGGGGTTTACCGGGTGGTACAGGAGTACGAGCGGGTCTTCAGCAAACACCCCCTAGATTTTGGGCAGGTGAAAGGGGTTAAACATCAAATCCCCACGGGTGATCATCATCCCATTAAAGAGAGATACCGCCCTGTACCCCCCGCACAGTATCAGTGTGCCAAGGAAATGTTACGGGAAATGAAGGAGGCTGGGGTTATCAGAGATAGTTGTAGCCCCTGGGCAGCTCCACTAGTGCTCGTAAAGAAAAAAGATGGTACAATGAGAATGTGTGTAGATTACAGGCAAATTAACCGCATTACACATAAAGATGCTTATCCACTGCCCAGAATAGAGGAGTCACTAACAGCCTTAAAGTCAGCTAACTATTTCTCCACCTTGGATCTCACCAGTGGGTATTGGCAGGTTCCCGTGGCAGAGGCGGACAAGGAGAAGACTGCATTCACGACACCAATGGGCCTCTGTGAGTTCAATTGTATGCCATTCGGGCTCTGCAACGCCCCAGGGACATTCCAAAGGTTGATGGAGTGCTGCTTGGGCCACCACAACTTTGAAACCGTGCTGTTGTACCTGGATGACGTAATAGTCTACTCCAAGACTTATGAGGACCACCTGAAGCACTTAGCAGAAGTGTTTGAATCCTTGTCGAAATATGGCCTGAAGATCAAGCCGTCCAAATGTCACCTCTTGAAGCCAAAGGTACAGTACCTGGGTCATGTGGTCAGCGCAGAAGGTGTGGCACCTGATCCGGAGAAAGTCACTGTAATCAAGGACTGGCCAAGACCCACCACAGTGAAGGAGGTGCGGCAGTTCCTTGGACTGGTGGGCTACTACCGAAGGTTCATTGATGGTTTCACCAAGATAGCAGCGCCCCTTCAAGATCTCCTGGTGGGCCAGCCAAAGCAGGCTAAGAAGCAGAGCCCTCCATTTGAATGGAGCAGCCAACTGGAAACATCCTTTGTCCGGCTGAAAGGGGCTCTCACGGGAGAAGAAATTCTGGCCTACCCTGACTACAGCCAACCGTTTGTACTGTATACAGACGCCAGCAACGTGGGACTGGGAGCAGTTCTGTCCCAGGTACAGGGAGGCAGAGAGAGGGTGATAGCGTACGCCAGTAGGAAGCTTCGGCCAACAGAAAGGAATCCAGAAAACTACAGTTCCTTCAAGCTGGAGTTCCTCGCTATTGTTTGGGCAGTGACTGAACGCTTCAAGCACTATCTGGCATCGGCCAAGTTCACCATCTTCACGGACAACAATCCGTTGACACACCTGGCAACAGCCAAGTTAGGTGCGATGGAACAGCGATGGATGGCCCGGCTGTCTAACTTTGACTTTACCATCAAGTATCGGGCTGGCAAGAAGAATAACAATGCTGATGCGCTGTCCAGAATGCCTCACTTGCCCGAGTCTGGAGAAGACATGGATGAACTCGAAGAGATAGAGTTACCGGCTTTCCATCACCAAGGTGTGTCCCAGTGTGAGCATGCTGTGGGAGTGAAGCGCTCAAGCCAGCACGGGGTCTCGGTCAACCCCTTACTCCACCATAATTGGGAAGAAACACAGAACGGTGACCCGGCCGTGCGATTGGTCAAAGAGAAGCTAGCGCAAGCTGAGACCCATCTTGGCCCAGACGCTCCAGAGGAAGCCCAGCAGCTGTGGAAGGAGAGGGGACGACTGTTCACCTACCAAGGCAAGCTCTGCAAGAGATATGTCAACTATCGAACAAATGAACTTGTCTGGCAGATAGTGGTTCCGCAGAGAGATGCTCCAATGGTCCTAGCAGCGTATCATGATAACGCAGGACACTTCGGGTGGAAGAAGTTGGAGGCCCTACTCCGTGATCGGTTCTATTGGGTGCACATGAGAAAGATGATCGAGAAGTGGTGCCGAGACTGTGGCCCGTGTAACCTGAGGCGGAAAGACGATGCCAGCCAAAGGTCTCCCTTGCAGCCAATTGTCACAAAGCAGCCCCTGGAGTTGGTGGCCCTGGACCACGTGAAGTTAACACCAAGCCGGTCAGGCTATGTGTACGCCCTCACCATTGTGGACCATTACTCTCGTTTCCTGGTAGTAGTGCCTGTGAAGGACCAGACAGCCAGGACAGCAGCTAGAGCGTTCCAGGCATCCTTTTGCCGACCTCACGGCTATCCGGAAAGGGTACTGACTGATCAGGGTCCTGCATTCGAGGCTGAAGTGTTCCAAGAGTTCTGTAACATGTACGGTTGTAAGAAAATCCGAACCACACCGTACCACCCTCAAACCAATGGACTGTGCGAGAAAATGAACCATGTGGTTATTGATATGCTGAAGACCCTACCGCTGGAGGAAAGGAACCAATGGCCAGAAAAGTTGCCAGATCTGGTAGACCTGTACAACCACATCCCAGTGAATTCGACCAACTGCAGCCCCGCTTACCTGATGCGAGCCAGACCAGGCAAGTTGCCTGTAGACTTTGAGATGGGGACTGTGTCGCCTGAGGCGGTTCAAGAAATAGAGGATTGGGATACAGAACGGCAGCAGCGGTACCGTAAGGTCCAGGAGTGCGTAGAGAGGAGCCTGTCTCAAGCAAGAACGAGACAAGAACAGCATTACAATCAAACAGCCCCAGCAACTCCCTTAGCACCTGGAGAACAAGTCCTCAAGAAGAAGCGGAAGGCGCATAAATTGGATGATCAGTGGGAAAGCGAGCCCTACACCATTATCCCCTCCAACTTTGACAATAGTAAGGTATGCCTCATAAGCAAAGATGAAGGCAAGACCTATCAAGCAATTTCCCGAGACCGCCTGAAAGCGTGTCCTGAACGGTGCAGAATCCAAAGAGAAATGGAAGGAGTACAAGGAAGTCCCCAAAGTCAAGAGAAAGAAGGGGAGATGATTCAAACCATCCTTGGAAAGTTCCCCAAAACTTGGACCCGAATAAACAACGCCATAGTGGTACCAGTTTTGACGTTTCTGCAGTTGGTCGAGCCAGAAACGGAAAAGGTTCCGGATCCACCTAAAGAATCGTCCGCTCCAGCACGAGATGACACGCCAGCAGTGGAACAGGAGGATCAACCCCCTGTCAGTGGTGAACCTGTCATACCCTTGGCGACTCTTAGATCACAAAGGCAACCATCACGCTTACCTATGGGGGTTAGGCCCACCTGTAGTGCTGAGATAGAAGACGCACCACGTAGTCAGGGGCAAACACCAGACCTACGTAGGTCCCAGCGCAGCACTCGGGGACAACCCCCTCTAAGGTATAGGGAGTCAACTGTATAAGGGAAAGATTACTTATTAGAATGTAAATAGTTATGCAAAATGTCTGTCATGTTGTGTACAAAATGTTTTCTTTTTCTTTGATTGCGAAAATGGACAATTGGGCCACTGGACTATGGGTGGCCAACACCTAAATTGTTCATAGTTAGCACCAGTGTGCTCAACACCCCTGAAGAAAAACCCGTCCGGCGTGCATAGAGTGGGGTCATCAATGCTCTGACGCACGCCCAGAGCCTACGTTGGGGGTTTGAACGCGGCGGGTCCCCCATGGAGCAGTGTAATGTACACCCGGCAGGGAGCCACACTGGAATCTTATAGTAATGTTTAAGGTTGTAACGTTAAAGTATTTGCGCCTCCCATAATGGGATGAAATGTTCTAACATGTCATGTTTGTTTCTACAGTCCGGGAGTACTGAATTTAACTAAGGGGGAGTGTGGCACCCCAGGACCTGGTCGCCACAACAGCATTGCCCTCCCAAAAGGGTTAATGCTGAGCCTGGAGGTAATTGGGAGATCTATTGGCCAGTAAGTTAACACTCAACACAGTTCTCCCTCCGGCCAGCAGGGGGAGCTCTGAACCTGGAACTTCAGGGAGCATTCCTTAAGTCTGGCTGGAAGGAGGAAGTGGTAGTTAGTCTGGAGACAGGAGTGAAAGAGGACAGACGGAGAGTAGTGCTGCCTTGTAAACTGGGGCCTAGAGCTTGGATAGCTTGGCCCAGTGAAGCAAGGGGAGCAGAGAGGCACAGCAGGGACTCGGACATCGGAGTCTGTAGTTGCCAGGGCATAAAATCCATCCCTGGTAGCTGAATCCGGAGGGCAGGAGAGCTGTAAGCCCCCTGTCCCAGAAGCAATCTGAAGGTACAACTGCATCCCAAGGGCCTGGTGTGGGCTCCAGCAGAGAAGCACCAGAGAGGGCCTGCGCAGTCTACCACACAGAAAAGGGGACGAACAACAAGTCCCAGCAGCAAGAGGGCAATTGTAAACCCAAAGTGCAGTGTCCTAACACAGCAGAGAAAGATTAAGGAGTAGGCCTCATACTCAACTGGCCAAAGATCACCCCAGGCACTTCCAGGCCGGCCGGATCATCTTTACCATCTGTGACGGTCTCCCTGGACTAAGTTTCTGCCGAGTAAAAGAGGAGAAGGTAAAGAGACTACTGTTTGTGCCTGTTTCTTTCATTGCTTGTCGGCCCTGCACCGTGTTAGTCACGCAGCACCATAGACTTCCACAAACACCAACCGTGCCCCGGGCATTGCTCCACCTGTGGGGAGCAGTACTACCATTGCTGCCATAACATCATCCCGGAGGCCTCACACAGCAGCGGCGGCTTAGTAGCCGCATACCACAGGTGGCGTCACGAACACAAACTTTAATTCAAGCCACATATTCAACTGACACCCACCAGGGCCACGGAGCCGGGCCCAGCCACCACTGACTACCACCGGACTAGTCCGGTCCGGCACCGGGTGTCCCATAGCCCTGGGGTGGGCGAGTCATATACACATATACAGTGCCTACAAGTAGTATTCAACCCCCTACAGATTTAGAAGGTTTACACATTTGGAATTAACTTGGCATTGTGACATTTGGACTGTAGATCAGCCTGGAAGTGTGAAATGCACTGCAGCAAAAAAAGAATGTTATTTCTTTTTTTTTTTTTAAATTGTGAAAAGTTTATTCAGAGGGTCATTTATTATTCAACCCTCAAACCACAAGAATTCTGTTTGGTTTCCCAAAAGTATTAAGAAGTATTTCAGGCACAAAGAACAATGAGCTTTACATGTTTGGATTAATTATCTCTTTTTCCAGCCTTTTTTGACTAATTAAGAACCTCCCCAAACTTGTGAACAGCACTCATACTTGGTCAACATTGGAATGACAAAGGAGCATTCCAAGGCCATCAGAGACAAGATCGTGTGTAAACCTGCTAAATCTGCAGGGGGTTGAATACTACTTGTAGGCACTGTATATATATATATATATATATATATATATATATGTGAGTACATATATACTAGAAGGTGGCCCGATTCTACGCATCGGGTATTCTAGAATTTACGTATTGTGTAGTTAATGTATGATTTTTGTTATATATATCTATATATATATATATAGATGTTGTTGTGTGTAGTTACCAAGTGTTTGTGTAGGAGCTGTACATGTTCTGGGTGTGGCGGGGGGTGAGAGCGGTGTTGTGTGTGTGTTGCGTTGTTTGTGGAGCGCTGTGTGTCTGTAGCGTTGTGTGTGTATGTGTTGCGCGGTTTGTGTGGGTGTGGTGTGTTTTGGGGGGAGGTATGTTTTGTGCAATGTGTGTGTTGCATGATATGTGCGTATATTTATGTATGCCGCGGTGTTTGTGTGTTGGGTGTTGTGTGTGTGCAGCGTTGTCTGTGTGTGTGGGTGTCTGTGTAGGGCGGTGTTTGTGGTTCCCAGTGTGTGTGTGGTGTGTTGTGTGTGTTGGGGGAGGTGTGCACCTCCCATCGTGCTCCATCCGCCATGCTGCGCACCCCCCATCGTGCTCCATCCGCCATGCTGCGCACTCCCAAACGTGCTCCATCCGCCATGCTGCGCACTCCCAAACGTGCTCCATCCGCCATGCTGCGCACTCCCAAACGTGCTCCATCCGCCATGCTGCGCACTCCCAAACGTGCTCCATCCGCCATGCTGCGCACTCCCAAACGTGGTCCATCCGCCATGCTGCGCACTCCCAAACGTGCTCCATCCCCCATGCTGCGCACTCCTCATCGTGCTCCATCCCCCATGCTGCGCACCCCCCATCGTGCACCATCCCCCATGCTGCACCAGCATCAGCCTCTCTGCCCCCAGCATCAGCCTCTCTCCTCCCAGCATCAGCCTCTCTCCTCCCAGCATCAGCCTCTCTCCTCCCAGCATCAGCCTCTCTCCTCCCAGCCTCAGCCTCCCCCAGCATCAGCCTCCCTCTCCCAGCCTTCCCCAGGATCAGCCTCTCTCCTCCCAGCCTCCGTCCTCCCAGCCTTCCCCAGCATCAGCTTTCCCCTCCCAGCCTCCCTCAGCATCAGCCTTCCCCAGCATCAGCCTCTCTCCTCCCAGCCTCAGCCTCTCTCCTTCCAGCCTCCCCCAGCATCAGCCTCTCTCCTTCCAGCCTCCCTCAGCATCAGCCTCCCCTTCCCAGCCTCCCCCAGCATCAGCCTCTCTCCTTCCAGCCTCCCTCAGCATCAGCCTCCCGTTCCCAGCCTTCCCCAGGATCAGCCTCTCTCCTCCCAGCCTCCTTCCTCCCAGCCTCCCCCTCCCAGCCTCCCTCAGCATCAGCCTTCCCCTCCCAGTCTCCCCCAGCATCAGCCTCCCCAAGCATCAGCCTCCACCAGCATTAGCCTCTCTCCTTCCAGCCTCCCCCAGCATCAGCCTCCCCAAGCATCAGCCTCCACCAGCATCAGCCTCCCTCATCCCAGCCTCCCCCAGCATCAGCCTCCCCCTCCCAGCCTCCCCCAGCATCAGCCTCTCTCCTCCCAGCATCAGCCTCTCTCATCCCAGCATCAGCCTCTCTCCTCCCAGCATCAGCCTCTCCTCTCTGTCCCCAGCATCAGCCTCTCTCCTCCCAGCCTTCCTCAGCATCAGCCTCTCTCCTCCCAGCCTCCCCCAGCATCAGCCTCCCCCAGCATCAGCCTCTCTCCTTCCAGCCTCCCCCAGCATCAGCCTCTCTCCTTCCAGCCTCCCTCAGGATCAGCCTCCCCTTCCCAGCCTTCCACAGGATCAGCCTCTCTCCTCCCAGCCTCCTTCCTCCCAGCCTCCCCCTCCCAGCCTCCCTCAGCATCAGCCTTCCGCTCCCAGTCTCCCCCAGCATCAGCCTCCCCAAGCATCAGCCTCCACCAGCATCAGCCTCTCTCCTTCCAGCCTCCCCCAGCATCAGCCTCCCTCTCCCAGCCTTCCCCAGGATCAGCCTCTCTCCTCCCAGCCTCCGTCCTCCCAGCCTTCCCCAGCATCAGCTTTCCCCTCCCAGCCTCCCTCAGCATCAGCCTTCCCCAGCATCAGCCTCTCTCCTCCCAGCCTCAGCCTCTCTCCTTCCAGCCTCCCCCAGCATCAGCCTCTCTCCTTCCAGCCTCCCTCAGCATCAGCCTCCCCTTCCCAGCCTTCCCCAGGATCAGCCTCTCTCCTCCCAGCCTCCTTCCTCCCAGCCTCCCCCTCCCAGCCTCCTTCAGCATCAGCCTTCCCCTCCCAGTCTCCCCCAGCATCAGCCTCCCCCTCCCAGCCTTCCCCATGATCAGCCTCTCTGCTCCCAGCCTCCTCCAGCACGCCGTTGTCCTCTGCCGACACTCACACACCCGATCGCATCCACTCACACACACCCGATCGCATCCACTCACACACACCCGATCGCATCCACTCACACACACCCGATCGCATACACTCACACACACCCGATCGCATACACTCACACACACCCGATCGCATACACTCACACACACAGACACTGACGATATCGCACATACGCGCTCACACTCACAACATCCGGAGATACCACATGCCTCTGGCCATGTGATCCTCCGTCAGGTCCTGGAAGGTCACAACAGCACAGTATCGAGGCCGAGAAGCAAGCGATATCGCCGGATGCTGTGAGTGTGTGGATGCGATGTGAGGTGTGTGTGAGGTGTGTGTGAGGTGTGTGTGAGAGTGAGTGTGATCTGATGTGTGTGTATGTTTGTGTGTGTGCTGTTATGTGTGTGCGTGTGGATCTTCCGCCGCAGCAGGACCTTGATGCGCTTGTAACCATTATGTTACCAACGTATCCACACCACTCCCGTGTGAGCGGGGGCCGGGGGGGGGTGGGGGTGGGGGGGGAGTACAGTACTCACCTCCGTGACAGCCGTGTCAGTTCGGGGAATGCGCGGGGGGGGAGGGGGGGCTAGTACAGTACTCACCTCCGTGACAGCCGTGTCAGTTCGGGGAATGCGCGGGGGGAGGGAGGGGGCGGGGCCAGAGCTAGCGTGCATTGCGTGAGGGGGGCGGGGCGTGGCGTGGCCGAATTGCCAATGCCTTCAGGGTGCCGGGGCGAGAGGCCAATCTGTGGGGGGGGGCGGAGCCTGGGCGAGCGGCTGGCCAATCCGTGTGGGGGCGCAGCCTGGGCGAGCGGCCAATCGGTGTGGGGGGGCGGGGCCATGGCAAGCCCAGCGGCCAATCAGCTTTGTGTCACCGTAAGGACACAATTTTGGAGCATGACAGACAGACAGATAGACAGACAGACAGACAGACAGAATAAGGCAATTATATATATAGATATATATATATATATATATATATATATACAGTTAGGTCTAGAAATATTTGGACAGTGACACAATTTTCGCGAGTTGGGCTCTGCATGCCACCACATTGGATTTGAAATGAAATCTCTACAACAGAATTCAAGTGCAGATTGTAACATTTATTTGAAGGTTTGAACAAAAATATCTGATAGAAATTGTAGGAATTGTACACATTTCTTTACAAACACTCCACATTTTAGGAGGTCAAAAGTAGTTGGACAAATAAACCTAACCCAAACAAAATATTTTTATTTTCAATATTTTGTTGCGAATCCTTTGGAGGCAATCACTGACTTAAGTCTGGAACCCATGGACATCACCAAATGCTGGGTTTCCTCCTTCTTAATGCTTTGCCAGGCCTTTACAGCCGCAGCCTTCAGGTCTTGCTTGTTTGTGGGTCTTTCTGTCTTAAGTCTGGATTTGAGCAAGTGAAATGCATGCTCAATTGGATTAAGATCTGGTGATTGACTTGGCCATTGCAGAATGTTCCACTTTTTTGCACTCATGAACTCCTGGGTAGCTTTGGCTGTATGCTTGAAATCATTGTCCATCTGTACTATAAAGCGCCGTCCGATCAACTTTGCGGCATTTGGCTGAATCTGGGCTGAAAGTATATCCCGGTACACTTCAGAATTCATCCGGCTACTCTTGTCTGCTGTTATGTCATCAATAAACACAAGTGACCCAGTGCCATTGAAAGCCATGCATGCCCATGCCATCACGTTGCCTCCACCATGTTTTACAGAGGATGTGGTGTGCCTTGGATCATGTGCCGTTCCCATTCTTCTCCAAACTTTTTTCTTCCCATCATTCTGGTACAGGTTGATCTTTGTCTCATCTGTCCATAAAATACTTTTCCAGAACTGAGCTGGCTTCATGAGGTGTTTTTCAGCAAATTTAACTCTGGCCTGTCTATTTTTGGAATTGATGAATGGTTTGCATCTAGATGTGAACCCTTTGTATTTACTTTCATGGAGTCTTCTCTTTACTGTTGACTTAGAGACAGATACACCTACTTCACTGAGAGTGTTCTGGACTTCAGTTGATGTTGTGAACGGGTTCTTCTTCACCAAAAAAAGTATGCGGCGATCATCCACCACTGTTGTCATCCGTGGACGCCCAGGCATTTTTGAGTTCCCAAGCTCACCAGTCAATTCCTTTTTTCTCAGAATGTACCCGACTGTTGATTTTGCTACTCCAAGCATGTCTGCTATCTCTCTGATGGATTTTTTCTTTTTTTTCAGCCTCAGGATGTTCTGCTTCACCTCAATTGAGAGTTCCTTAGACCGCATGTTGTCTGGTCACAGCAACAACTTCCAAATGCAAAACCACACACCTGTAATCAACCCCAGACCTTTTAACTACTTCATTGATTACAGGTTAACGAGGGAGACGCCTTCAGAGTTAATTGCAGCCCTTAGCGTCCCTTGTCCAATTACTTTTGGTCCCTTGAAAAAGAGGAGGCTATGCATTACAGAGCTATGATTCCTAAACCCTTTCTCCGATTTGGATGTGAAAACTCTCATATTGCAGCTGGGAGTGTGCACTTTCAGCCCATATTATATATATAATTGTATTTCTGAACATGTTTTTGTAAACAGCTAAAATAACAAAACTTGTGTCACTGTCCAAATATTTCTGGACCTAACTGTATATATATATACGCATGTGAATATATATATATATATATATATGTGAATTGTCACGAACAGCCGGGGAAGTCACTCAGAAATCCGCAGCTGTTCACTGATTTGTCAAACACGACTACTCTTTAGCGCCCCCCTTGTCTGCAGGCCACTTTTGGTACTGCAGGACAATGCATAAGATGAGGCTGCTGAGCTGATAATGCCAAATATTGGAGGTCTCACAGCAAGGGTAAATGTATATATCCCCGATTCCTGCTAATGGAATATTTATATACCTCGGTACCCTTACTGATAGCACTCCAATAATTCAATGCAATACAATTACGCTGCCACCACCCAGACTTTCTACAGGTAGCTGGGGACTCGGTTCAGATAGCATAAGGCCCTTTGGGGTTTTGGATTCGTATATAAAGCGTAAGGAAAGAAACTCTTAAATTTTTATATATTTATTCCGAAAATAGGCAGTGTTTAAAGAATATACAAGAATTTACAAAAGGGAACAATACACATTAAGGCATAGGCAGTTACATTAAAATAAAAGGTATAAAAGTGAAACTTACTAAGCTTGTGCCATAGAAGTGACGTCTGCTTAGGGAGTGGAGGGACTCTAAGAGAAGAAGATGTTATAATTGGCCAGCATCACCCTTCATGATGCCATCCAGTACTGACTGCCCCCCAGAATGAAGCTGTTCCTATTATACATTAGGTAGCCCCCCTTTCTCTGTGACATCATCTCTTGTGGGCTGTGCTCTGATGTTCACAAAGTTCCATAATTCTAGGGTTTTTCATATCTTTGCTCCTGGGTCACACAGGTGAAAGATATTAGCGTCATATTTTATATCTCGATTTTACAGTTACATTGATACCAAACTCAACGCCTCTAGTACATTTTTACTGGACAATACTAATTGGACGTGATTCCGACGATCTCCCCGTCGGGTGAGACGGTGCGCTGGGTTCCGCACGACACAGGGATTCTGGCAATATGTTTTTCATTTTTCTAGCATTAAAGCAGCACTTAAAAACCTGTTTTGGGAGTTTTCCCGCCAATATCACAAAGAATTGTCTTTCTCTGAATCTTTTGGCTTTAGTTCTACCATCAGCCAAAGTCATAAATACCTTAAGCTTCCAGACCGATCAGAGAATCGCCATGACGACCTGTGGCTGGTGAAGAAAAGGAGGGGGATGAAGACCCTTCAACAGTTCTACATGACACCTCCCCCTTTTTGAGGTAGCATGGGAGATTGATTTGCCAATTGTCTCCTAAGCCTACCTCGCTGGCATCCCCCTGCCGGGACAGCCCATCAGCGTTGCCATGCTCAACACCCTTCCTGTGTTGAATGGTAAAGTCATACTGCTGTAGTGCCAAGCTCCACCGCAGTAGCTTACCATTGTCGCCGGCCACCCAGTGTAGCCAGCTGAGAGGGTTGTGGTCTGTCACTATGGTGAAGTTGCGTCCATATAGGTAGGGCTGCAGTTTCCGTAGGGCCCACACTATAGCGAGGCACTCCTTCTCCACAGTGGCGTAGGCCACTTCCCGGGATAAGAGCTTGCGGCTGAGAAACATCACCGGATGCTCCTCTCCCTTCCCATTTACCTGGCTGAGTACTGCACCAAGGCCAAACGCACTGGCATCTGTCTGAACTATGAACCGTCGGGTGAAGTCTGGGGCTTGTAGGATTGGGGAACTGGCGAGGGCAGCTTTCAGTGCCCTGAAGGACCGTTCACAGTCATCTGTCCAGGTGACTACTTGCGGTAGCTTCTTTTTGGTGAGGTCCGTCAACGGCTTAGCAAGAGCACTATAGCTAGGAACGAACTTCTTATAGTACCCTGCCGTACCCAAGAAGGACATCACCTCCTTCTTTGACTTGGGGGTAGGCCAGGAGGTGATGGCATCAACCTTCCCTGGCTCTGGTTTCAGGGTCCCGCCACCCACTCTGTGTCCGAGGTACTGTACCTCCGTCATGCCGATCTGACACTTCCCTGGCTTTATAGTCAGACCAGCGCTTTGGATCCGCCTGAGCACCTGCTCCAGGTGCCCCAGGTGTTCCTCCCAAGTGGGACTAAAGATGGCAATGTCATCCAGGTATACTGCAAACCCTCCTAGTCCCTCGAGCAGCTGGTCGACCAATTGCTGGAAAGTGGCAGGAGCATTTCTCATGCCAAAGGTCATGACAAGGGATTCATACAGCTCGAATGGGATGATGAAGGCAGACCTTTCCTGTGCTTCCTTGGACATAGGAATCTGCCAGTACCCTCGACTCAGGCCCATGATGGTCAGGTACCGGGCCCCGGCTGAGCAATCCAGTAACTCATCGATGCGTGGCATTGGGTACGCATCGGGTGCTGTGATTGCATTTTGCCTCCTGTAGTCCACACAAAACCGGGTTGTCCAGTCCTTTTTTGGAACCAAGACTACAGGCGAGGCCCATGCACTTTTGGACCTCTGGATCACTCCCAGGACTAGCATTTCATCGATCTCCCTTTTTATGTCCTTTTATACCTCTAGGGAGACACGGTATGGGGGTTGACGAACTGGGGAATGACTCCCTGTGTCCACCTGGTGGGTGGTTAGGGATGTCTTCCCTAGGACATTCGTGAAGGTCATCAGGTAGGGCCGGAATACCTCCCGCAGCTGGGACCTTTGGTCCAGGGATAGCTGTGGGTTGAATGCCGCCTCCTCGATAGACCCTCCATCCCGGGCCGAGGCGAGCAAGTCCACCAAGACTTCACTTTCGCCTTCCTCGGGAAGACTACACACAGGAAGGGCAAAGGCTTCCCTGTCATGATGAGCTTTCATCATGTTGACATGGAAGACCTTTTGCCTCTTCCTGGCATGGTCGATGGTGACCACGTAGTTTACGTCATTGAGGCGCTGATGCACCAGGTATGGACCCTCCCAGGCCGCCTGAAGCTTGTTCTGGGTCATTGGGACTAGGACCCACACCTTCTGACCCACTTCGTACACCCGTTCTCGAGCGTGTTGGTCATACCATCGCTTCTCGCTAGCCTGGGCTTGCGCCATATTCTCATGAACCAACTGCGTCATGGACTGCATTTTGTCACGGAGCCGAATGACATACTCCACAATGGACACTTCTGGGGAGTTCAGTTCCTCTTCCCAGGATTCCCTTACCAGACCAAGAGGCCCCGGGACTCGTCTGCCATACAGGTGCTCGAAGGGGGAAAACCCCGTTGAGGCCTGTGGTACCTCTCTGTAGGCAAACAGCAGGTGTGAGAGATACCGCTCCCAGTCGCGTCCATGTGACTCAACCAGCATCTTAAGCATCTGCTTAAGGGTACCATTAAATCGCTCACACAAACCATTGGTCTGTGGGTGATAAGTAGAGTTGAGCGCGGTTCGTGGTTCGAGGTTCTCCAGTTCTAGGCTCGAGTGATTTTGGGCCCTGTTCTAGATCGAACTAGAACTCGAGCTTTTTGCAAAAGCTCGATAGTTCTAGAAACGTTCGAGAACGGTTCTAGCAGCAAAAAACCAGCTAATTCCTAGCTTGGTTTCCGCTGTAATAGTGTAAGTCACTCTGTGAATCACACTATTATGACATTTCAGTGTATAGTGTGCGTGAACAGCGCCTTCAGATCACTGCTGTTTCTATAATGGCGATCGCCATTTTTTTTTTTTTTCCTTGTCTTCCTTCCCTAAGCGCGCGCGTGTAGTGGGGCGGGCCAGCATGTCAGCCAATCCCAGACACACACACAGCTAAGTGGACTTTTAGCCAGAGAAGCAACGGCATGTGTGATAGGATGTCCATGTCACATGTCCCTGCATTATAAAACCGGACATTTTCCTCCAGGACGCCATTATCTCTTCTGCGTCTTTGGTGTCAGACATCACTGTCGCAGCTCCGTCCTCCTGAGTCCTATCGCTGATACAGCTGTATGCGCTCCATACACAGCGCTGGACAGCTTAGGGAGAGCACTTTCTAGCAGTCCTTTTAAGGGCTCAAACCGGCAGGGTCAGAGTTAAGGTGACAGGTCCTGAAAACAGCGACAGCGTCTGTGTAGCCAAGGTCAGGGATTTCCTCCCTGCATTTCCCTATTAGGAGGGAATAGAAAGGCAGGCTTCCATTCCTCTACCCAGAGCCCCACAATCCTGGCACTGTACCCTCCTGTCCTCTGCACACTCCAACTCATTATAACTAAGCCATTATACTAGCAAACACTCAGTGTACCTAGTGGCATCCTAAACGTGGCTATTGGACTTTGCTATAGTCACACTAGTGCAAAGACATTTGCAGAGCACGTCTGCCTGCATTGCACACTCCAACTCATTATAACTAAGCCATTATACTAGCAAACACTCAGTGTACCTAGTGGCATCCTAAACGTGGCTATTGGACTTTGCTATAGTCACACTAGTGCAAAGACATTTGCAGAGCACGTCTGCCTGCATTGCACACTCCAACTCATTATAACTAAGCCATTATACTAGCAAACACTCAGTGTACCTAGTGGCATCCTAAACGTGGCTATTGGACTTTGCTATAGTCACACTAGTGCAAAGACATTTGCAGAGCACGTCTGCCTGCATTGCACACTCCAACTCATTATAACTAAGCCATTATACTAGCAAACACTCAGTGTACCTAGTGGCATCCTAAACGTGGCTATTGGACTTTGCTATAGTCCCACTAGTGCAAAGACATTTGCAGAGCACGTCTGCCTGCATTGCACACTCCAACTCATTATAACTAAGCCATTATACTAGCAAACACTCAGTGTACCTAGTGGCATCCTAAACGTGGCTATTGGACTTTGCTATAGTCACACTAGTGCAAAGACATTTGCAGAGCACGTCTGCCTGCATTGCACACTCCAACTCATTATAACTAAGCCATTATACTAGCAAACACTCAGTGTACCTAGTGGCATCCTAAGCGTGGCTATTGGACTTTGCTTTAGTCACACTAGTGCAAAGACATTTGCAGAGCACGTCTGCCTGCATTGCACACTCCAACTCATTATAACTAAGCCATTATACTAGCAAACACTCAGTGTACCTAGTGGCATCCTAAACGTGGCTATTGGACTTTGCTATAGTCACACTAGTGCAAAGACATTTGCAGAGCACGTCTGCCTGCATTGCACACTCCAACTCATTATAACTAAGCCATTATACTAGCAAACACTCAATGTACCTAGTGGCATCCTAAACGTGGCTATTGGACTTTGCTATAGTCCCACTAGTGCAAAGACATTTGCAGAGCACGTCTGCCTGCATTGCACACTCCAACTCATTATAACTAAGCCATTATACTAGCAAACACTCAGTGTACCTAGTGGCATCCTAAACGTGGCTATTGGACTTTGCTATAGTCCCACTAGTGCAAAGACATTTGCAGAGCACGTCTGCCTGCATTGCACACTCCAACTCATTATAACTAAGCCATTATACTAGCAAACACTCAGTGTACCTAGTGGCATCCTAAACGTGGCTATTGGACTTTGCTATAGTCACACTAGTGCAAAGACATTTGCAGAGAACGTCTGCCTGCATTGCACACTCCAACTCATTATAACTAAGCCATTATACTAGCAAACACTCAGTGTACCTAGTGGCATCCTAAACGTGGCTATTGGACTTTGCTATAGTCCCACTAGTGCAAAGACATTTGCAGAGCGCGTCTGCCTGCATTGCACACTCCAACTCATTATAACTAAGCCATTATACTAGCAAACACTCAGTGTACCTAGTGGCATCCTAAACGTGGCTATTGGACTTTGCTATAGTCCCACTAGTGCAAAGACATTTGCAGAGCACGTCTGCCTGCATTGCACACTCCAACTCATTATAACTAAGCCATTATACTTGCAAACACTCAGTGTACCTAGTGGCATCCTAAACGTGGCTATTGGACTTTGCTATAGTCACACTAGTGCAAAGACATTTGCAGAGCACGTCTGCCTGCATTGCACACTCCAACTCATTATAACTAAGCCATTATACTAGCAAACACTCAGTGTACCTAGTGGCATCCTAAACGTGGCTATTGGACTTTGCTATAGTCCCACTAGTGCAAAGACATTTGCAGAGCACGTCTGCCTGCATTGCACACTCCAACTCATTATATCTAAGCCATTATACTAGCAAACACTCAGTGTACCTAGAGGCATCCTAAACGTGGCTATTGGACTTTGCTATAGTCACACTAGTGCAAAGACATTTGCAGAGCACGTCTGCCTGCATTGCACACTACAACTCATTATAACTAAGCCATTATACTAGCAAACACTCAGTGTACCTAGTGGCATCCTAAACGTGGCTATTGGACATTTGTCTAGTCACACTAGTGCAAAGACATTTGCAGCACCTCTACCTGCATTGCACACTCCAACTCATTATAACTAAGCCATTATACTAGCAATTTTTGCTGCCAGTTTAAGGGCCGTAGTTGCATTGTCAGGGATATTTATTCTTTATTATTCTGCTGTTAATAAAGCTAGACCACCACTGCAATCTACACCACCTCTCAATTTTTACTACCACATTTTCAGTCCACAATCTTGTCGCAATCAACATGAGTGGCAAAATGACAGATGCTGGTGGAAAGGGGAAGAGGCGTGGTGGAAAAGGCAAAAAAGGTTTTGTCCGTGGGGAAGGTGGCAAAGCTCCATTGTCATCTGCTGAAGATAGACCATCTACCAGCAAAAGTAAGATGTCTACTACTTACCGTGGACAATCCGATGTGCTCCCTTTTTTACAGACACGAACAACAGGAACAAAGGTAGATGATGGGCAAAAAAGGAAAATGCTTGAATGGATCTCAAGTGGTCCAACAAGTGCCCTCTCAGCTACTTCAAGTACCGCATCCAAAAAACACCAGTCCTCTGAGTTGTCATCCCAATCAAACTTGATTTCTCCCAGCTCTGAAGTCTCCATCAGCCCTGCACAGTATGGTGGAACTGAGATGGCTGAGTCTGCAGAGCTGTTCAGTCACACTATAGCCTGGGAATCAGAGGTCTGCTCCCAAGCTACAGTGAGTACAAAACAGGAAATGGTCTGCAGTGATGCCCAGAACCTTTGTGACTCTGATTCAGGCCGTGAGGACCAAGTTTCGGAGCATAATGTTGACCCTTTGTCACAAACTGTAACACCTGTGGTTATAGACAATGAGGAACTTACTGATGAAGATGAGACTCAGATACCCGATTGGGATGACAACTTAGGGCAAGAAGAGGCTCGGTCTGAGGGGGAGGGGAGTGCAAACACAACAATTGATGATGAAGTTCTAGATCCCACCTACTGTCAACCCACAGTCAGGCACTCGAGGAGGTCAACAGAGGTGGTGGAGGAGGATGCAACTGATGACGAAGTTACCTTGCGCCTTCCTGGACAGAGTCGGAGTACTGGTAGCACGTCTACAACTGCATCCTCAGCCACCACTCTGCCTCTGAGCATTATTCGGGGTGGATCAACAGGTCGCATGGCCTCTAAGCCTTGCCTAGCCTGGTCCTTTTTTGACATAAAAAAAGATCGCCCAAATTATGTGATCTGTAAAATTTGTCATGGTTCTCTTAGTAGAGGTCAAAACCTCAGCAGTTTGACAACTTCTTCCATGAATCGTCACATGAATAAATATCATATGGCCCGGTGGGAAGCTCACCGTGCTGCAATGCGGCCTAGCGGAGCGAACCATCCACCGCCTGCCCCTTCCAGTGCATCCGCGCGCTCGTCATCTTCTAGGACTGTGGGGACAGCTGTCACACCTGTTTTTCCACCCACAACTTCCACCACTGTAACCGCAACAGGCAGTTTGCTTGGTAGGTCGTCAGTTGTTTTGGAAGGGGAAACAAGTGAGTGTGTACAGCTCTCTCAGACATCATTAGCACCAACTTTGGATGAAGGCAACATCATGTCTCCGCCTGCACTTTCCTCACAAACCTGCATTTTTCCAGGGACACCCTACTCAACACCGTCTACACACAGCAGCCAGATCTCTGTCCCTCAGATGTGGACAAATAAAAGGCCATTTCCTGCGACCCATGACAAAGCTAAGAGGTTGACTCTATCCCTCTGTAAGCTGTTGGCTACAGAAATGCTGCCTTTCCGCCTAGTGGACACACAGGATTTTAGAGACCTTATGTCTGTCGCTGTGACCCAGTACCAGATGCCTAGTCGCCACTACTTTTCTAAGAAAGGTGTGCCCGCGCTACACCAGCATGTCGCACACAACATCACCGCTTCATTGAGAAACTCTGTGTGTGAACGGGTGCATTTCACCACCGATACTTGGACCAGTAAGCATGGACAGGGACGTTACATGTCGCTCACTGGGCACTGGGTAACTATGGTGATAGATGGTGAAGGGTCTGCTGCACAAGTCTTGCCGTCCCCACGACTTGTGTGTCAATCCTCTGTCTGTACAAGTTCCGCCACTGCTTCTGCATCCTCCACCTCATCTGGGTCCTCCACCTCCGCCCCAAGCCTGCCTGGTCAGGCCACCAGCGTTCTCACTGCGCAGAAGGAATCACGCACCCCTCATTACTATGCTGGCAGCAGAGAGCAACGGCATCAGGCGGTCTTTAGCTTGACATGTCTTGGGAATAAGAGTCACACAGCTGAGGAGTTATGGTCAGCTCTGCGGTCCGAGTTTAATAAATGGTTGTCTCCACTCAACCTGCAGCCTGGTAAGGCCGTGTGCAACAATGCTGCAAACCTGGGTGCGGCCCTTCGCCTGGGCAAGGTGACACACGTACCTTGTATGGCTCATGTGTTGAACCTTGTCGTGCAGCAATTTTTAACACAGTATCCCGGCCTAGATGGCCTTCTGAACAGGGCACGAAAACTGTCTGCTCACTTCCGCCGTTCAAGCGCCGCAGCTGAGCGACTTGCATCGCTCCAGAAGTCTTTCGGCCTGCCGGTTCATCGCCTGAAATGCGATGTGGCGACACGCTGGAATTCAACTCTCCACATGTTACAGCGACTGTGGCAGCACCGCCGTGCCCTGGTGCAATACGTCATGACGTATAGCCTGGGCCAACGAGATGCAGAGGTGGGGCAGATCACCCTGATGGAGTGGTCTCAGATCAAGGACCTATGCACCCTTCTGCACAGTTTCGACATGGCGACGAATATGTTTAGCGCTGACAATGCCAATATCAGCATGACGATTCCAGTCATTTACATGCTGGAACACACGCTAAACACTATTCGGAGTCAGGGGGTGGGACAACAGGAAGGGGATGAACTACAGGAGAATTCATATGCGCAAGACACAACAACATCACCAAGGTCCAGACGTTCATCATCACCAAGGCGCCAGGCATGGGAGCATGGGGGACAGGGATCAACAAGGGCGCATGGTAGCAGGCGAGATGTTGAGGAAGGTGCAGGAGGACATGAAGAAATGGAGGACGAACTGTCCATGGACATGGAAGACTCAGCAGATGAGGGAGACCTTGGTCAAATTTCAGTTGAAAGAGGTTGGGGGGAGATGTCAGAGGAAGAAAGAACGGTTAGCACCTCTATGCCACAAACACAGCGTGGACTTGGTCCGCATGGCTGCGCAAGACACATGAGTGCCTTCTTGTTGCACTACCTCCAACATGACCCTCGTATTGTCAAAATTAGAAGTGATGATGACTACTGGCTTGCCACACTATTAGATCCCCGGTACAAGTCCAAATTTTGTGACATAATTCCAGCCATAGAAAGGGACGCACGTATGCAGGAGTATCAGCAGAAGCTGTTACTCGATCTTAGATCCGCTTTTCCACCAAACAACCGTGCAGGTGCAGGGAGTGAATCTCCCAGTTGTAACTTGACAAACATGGGACGGTCTCGTCATCTTCAACAGTCTACACGTACCAGTAGGACCGTATCTGGTGCTGGTAACAGCAATTTTATGGAATCTTTTCATAATTTTTTTAGACCCTCCTTTGCAAGGCCACCAGAGACAACAAGTCTGACACATAGTCAACGGCTGGAGAGGATGATACAGGAGTATTTCCAAATGAACATCGATGCCATGACTTTGCAAATGGAGCCTTGCTCCTTTTGGGCTTGAAACCTAGAAAAATGGCCAGAGCTCTCAACTTACGCCTTGGAGATTTTGTCGTGTCCAGCTGCCAGCGTTGTCTCTGAATGTGTCTTCAGTGCTGCTGGGTGTGTGCTGACAGATAAGCGCACGCGTCTGTCCAGTGACAATGTGGACAGACTGACGTTCATCAAAATGAACAAGTCATGGATCCAGAAGGAATTTACAACCCCTGTGTCATCCTGGGGAGAGTAAATGCTTGTGGATTTGGAATGTGCTTGATGCAAATCAAGCTGTGAAGTGTACAACTAGGGCACAAGTGCTGCCACTGAATGGGTGGGTGTGTGTGGGGCACAATTTTTGGAAAAAAAGGGAGACTCCGCTTGGAGTAACCCTTGCTTACATTGTTTTTAAAAGAAGCCAAGATGAACAAGTCATGGTTCAGCAAAGACTTTATCTACCTACCCCGGTGTCATGCTGGGGATGGTTAATTATGGCGTATTTTTGAATGTGCTTGATGCAAATCAAAACATCCTGTTTGCAACTAGGGCCCAAGTGCTGCCACTGATGGGGTGGGTGTCTGTGTGGCCCAATTTTTGGAAAAAAGGGAGACTCCGCTTGGAGTAACCCTTGCTTGCTGTGTTTTTAAAAGAAGCCAAGATGAACAGAGCTGGGATCAGGAAAGACTTTGCTACCTACCCTGGTGTCATCCTGGGGACGGTTAATTATGGCGTATTTTTGAATGTGCTTGATGCAAATCTAGCTGTGAAGTGTACAACTAGGGCACAAGTGCTGCCACTGAATGGGTGGGTGTGTGTGGGGCACAATTTTTGGAAAAAAAGGGAGACTCCGCTTGGAGTAACCCTTGCTTACATTGTTTTTAAAAGAAGCCAAGATGAACAAGTCATGGTTCAGCAAAGACTTTATCTACCTACCCCGGTGTCATGCTGGGGACGGTTAATTATGGCGTATTTTTGAATGTGCTTGATGCAAATCAAAACATCCTGTTTGCAACTAGGGCCCAAGTGCTGCCACTGATGGGGTGGGTGTCTGTGTGGCCCAATTTTTGGAAAAAAGGGAGACTCCGCTTGGAGTAACCCTTGCTTGCTGTGTTTTTAAAAGAAGCCAAGATGAACAGAGCTGGTATCAGGAAAGACTTTGCTACCTACCCTGGTGTCATCCTGGGGATGGTTAATTATGGCGTATTTTTGAATGTGCTTGATGCAAATCTAGCTGTGAAGTGTACAACTAGGGCACAAGTGCTGCCACTGAATGGGTGGGTGTGTGTGGGGCACAATTTTTGGAAAAAAAGGGAGACTCCGCTTGGAGTAACCCTTGCTTACATTGTTTTTAAAAGAAGCCAAGATGAACAAGTCATGGTTCAGCAAAGACTTTGCTACCTACCCCGGTGTCATCCTGGGGACGGTTAATTATAGCATATTTTTGAATGTGCTTGATGCAAATCTAGCTGTGAAGTGTACAACTGGGGCACAAGTGCTGCCACTGAATGGGTGGGTGTGTGTGGGGCCCAATTTTTGGAAAAAAGGGAGACTCCACTTGGAGTCACCTTGCAGTGTTTTACATGACTTTAGAAGGGCGTGCCATGCCTATATCTGTGTCTCCTCCTCTTTTTCCTTGTCCAGCTCTTTTGTTTTTGCATAAGTATATGTCCTTGTCACTTTCCCATGTGTTTGTGTTGTGTTGTGAGTTGTTTGTGACCTTTTGGACACCTTTGAGGGTGTTTTCTAGGTGTTTTTATGTGTTTGTGATTGCCTGCCATTGTTTCCTATGCAGTTCGAGTTCGGTTCGTCGAACGTTCGACGAGCCGAACTCGAACGGGACCTCCGTTCGGCGAACCGACCTCGAGCCGAACCGGGACCGGTTCGCTCATCTCTAGTGATAAGCGCTTGATATCAGATGCCGCACCTGCATTTTCTTACAGAGAGCCTCCATTAGACGAGACATGAACTGAGTCCCCTGGTCGGTAAGCATCTCCCTGGGAAATCCTACTCGGGAGAATATAATCAAGAGGGCATCTGCCACCTTATCGGCCCTAACTGAGGACAAAGCCACTGCCTCCGGATACCGGGTAGCATAATCTACCACAGTAAGGACGAACCGTTTTCCAGAACTGCTGGGGACGGCCAGAGGCCCGACGATGTCCACAGCGACCCTCTGGAAAGGCTCCTCTATCACCGGTAAAGAGATCAGGGGAGCTTTGGGAGCAGGCCCTGACTTTCCCACTCTTTGACATGTGATACAGGAGCGGCAGTAGTTGGCAACATCTGTCCCCATTTTGGGCCAATAGAAGTGGTGAGACAGCCGGGCCTTGGTTTTGCTGACCTCCAAGTGTCCGGCGAGTGGGATCTCATGGACAATCCGCAGCAACTCACTCCTAAAGCGGTGAGGCACCACCAGCTGTCTTTCCTTCAGCCACTCTTGTTGGGGGTTACAGGGAATTGTCTCTCGGTACAACTTTCCCTAGTCCCAGAATACCCTCTCCTTATCGGTCTCGGAGGAGGGCTTCTCTGCGAGATCCCTTATTGTCTCTAGACTTGCATCAGTTCGTAGAGCCACCTGGAACTCTTGGCTAGAGGCAGCCAAAAGTGACGTTAAGGTTCCAACCTCACCGGGACCCTCTGGGACCTGCTCTGGGTCCATAACCTGTTCCGTTATCCCTCTGGGTGAAGAGGTGTCAGAAGGCAAGGTTTCATTTGCGTTCTGGGCACTCTGACTGTGGGTGACAGCACCGATGAAGGCTGTCTCCCCGGGGAATAACCACTCTTCCCCATCAGCCTGACAGGTACTACTGGCTGTGTCACTGTCTGCTGTGACACTGCTCAGCTGCATTTAACCACTGTCCTTGTGGTTCTCATGTCTGCCTCCATCTCTGTCAGCACAGACACTTGCTACCTTGGGGTCGTCCTCAGCCACGTCACCCTGCCGCGTGGCATGGCTGAGTTCCCCTGTACAAACCTCCACTTTATTACCATGGACAACATTTGTAATTACGTTCTGGGTATCCGCATTCGGGTCGCATGACTTATCAACAACATTTGCATCACATGACTTATCAACAACATTTGTATCACATGACTTTTTGGATTCGGGAGGATCATCAGGGAGAAATTGTGCAACTAATCGCCCCAGATCAGTCCCCAATAAAACATTGGTTGGTAGATGTTCATCCACCCCCACTTCCATCCACCCTCTCCCAGCACCCCAGTCGAGGGAAATCATGGCCATTGGGAAGGATTGGTGGACACCCCAAGGCGACAGTCAGGAGTTTTCCCGGGATAAAGTTTTCAGGAGGTACCAGTTCGGGGCGGACCAGTGTTCTGTCGGACCCAGTGTCCTTGAGCCCCACAGTGGGGTTCCGCCTACGGTGATGGGGTGTAGGTTTTCGCAGGCCCTACCACCTGCCTTCCTTGCCAAAAGGACAGTTCCAGTAGGCCCTTGGGCCTTGGATGTGGGGTTCCTCTTCTGCCTCTCTGGGCAAACGGAGCTGAGGTGTCCAGGCTGGTTGCAGGAAAAACACCTGCGAGTGTCAGAGGTGGGCCGGGCACTGGTGGATGAAACAGGACCTACGGGAGGTCGGCTGGTAGGGCAGGGGTGGTTGTAGTTGTCATCTTACCCCCTTTCCAGCTGGTGGTGGACGGCTTCCGCACCCCCGATGCACGGTTGGCCACATAGGCGTCGGCAATCTGGGCTGCTTTTGAGGCCTCCTTGGGCTCTCGGTCCATAACAAACTGTCGAACCTCCACAGGACACACATGTAGGAGTTGGTCCTTCACCATGAGGTCCTTTAACTCCTCAAAGGTTGTAACGGACAGTCCTTGGATCCACTGGTCAAAGGTGCTCTGGAGCCCACCCTCCAAATCGCTGTAGCTGTCATGAGGTCCGAGCTGGAGGGTCCGGAATTTTTTTTGGTACACCTCTGGAGTCAGCTGATACTTCCGTATTAGGGCCTGCTTTATGGCCCCATAGTTTCCACTCTGCTTTTGAGGGAGACTGGCAAACACGTCCAGGGCCTTGCCTCGCAGCCCTGGGGTTAAGTATCATGCCCATTGTGCTGAGGGCAACTGGTACTGCAAACAAGTCTTTTCAAATCCCCTCAGAAAGTTGTCCAAATCCCCGTCCTTTTCCATCACAGGAAAGTGCTCCGGTCGGGGCTTAAAGCTGCTGGCATTATTGGACTCACCGTTTAGTGAGGAAGATGTCTGCTGCCGGGCTTTGAGGATATTCAATTCATGGTCTCTCTGGCCTTGGCGCTCTTGCTCGGCTCGCTCAGTCTCTCGTTCGGCTCTCTCAGCCTGAGCCTGGCGCTCAGCTCTCTCAGCCTCTCGATATTGCTGAATGAGGTCCAGCCGTCCCTGCCGGTCCTCGACAGCGAACTGTTGTAGGGCCATCTGCAGATAGGAGTCCATGTTGCCCTGGTCACTGCTCTGGCTCGCAGTTGATGGTGGGGATTCTGCAGCAGTCCCGTCCTGGGCTTGGCTTGCCTCCCCTTCTTCAGCACTGGGGGAACGGACATGCTCTGCGTCCCATTGTAAAAGTTCTTTAATGAGGTCCTGCCTCGTTTTGCCATGGCCATCAATCAACTTGGATCTGCAGAGTGCAGCAAGAACCTCCTTCTTCTGCTGATTGTACCAGGCTTCTGACACAGCATCTATAATTGCCAAATAAAAGATAGGATAGAAAGCAAGAGAGAAGGGAGCAGGTAACTGCTACTCGTACAGTATTGTTCCAGGTATATTTAAACACTGAGTTCGATCTTTATATATCCCACCGCTTGCCACCAATTTGTCACGAACAGCCGGGGAAGTCACTCAGAAATCCGCAGCTGTTCACTGATTTGTCACACACGACTACTCTCTAGCGCCCCCCTTGTGAAGGCCACGTTTGGTACTGCAGGACAATGCATAAGATGAGGCTGCTGAGTTGATAATGCCAAATATTGGAGGTCTCACAGCAAAGGTAAATGTATATATCCCCGATTCCTGCTAATGGAATATTTATATACCTCGGTACCCTTACTGATAGCACTCCAATAATTCAATGCAATACAGTTACGCTGCCACCACCCAGACTTTCTACAGGTAGCTGGGGACCCGGTTCAGATAGCATAAGGCCCTTCGGGGTTTTGGATTCGTATATAAAGCATAAGGAAAGAAACTCTTAAATTTTTATATATTTAATCAAAAAATAGGCAGTGTTTAAAGAATATACAAGAATTTACAAAAGGGAACAATACACATTACGGCATAGGCAGTTACATTAAAATAAAAGGAATAAAAGTGAAACTTACTAAGCTTGTGCCATAGAAGTGACGTCTGCTTAGGGAGTGGAGGGACTCTAAGAGAAGAAGATGTTATAATCGGCCAGCATCACCCTTCATGATGCCCTCCAGTACTGACTGCCCCCCAGAATGAAGCTGTTCCTATTATACATTAGGTAGCCCCCCTTTCTCTGTGACATCATTTTATGGTCTCTTGTGGGCTGTGCTCTGATGTTCACAAAGTTCCATAATTCTAGGGTTTTTCATATCTTTGCTCCTGGGTCACACAGGTGAAAGATATTAGCGTCATATTTTATATCTCGATTTTACAGTTACATTGATACCAAACACAACGCCTCTAGTACAATTTTACTGGCCAATACTAATTGGACGTGATTCCGACGATCTCCCCATCGGGTGAGACGGTGCGCTGGGTTCCGCACGACACAGGGATTCTGGCAATATGTTTTTCATTTTTCTAGCATTAAAGCAGCACTTAAAAACCTGTTTTGGGAGTTTTCCCGCCAATATAACAAAGAATTGTCTTTCTCTGAATCTTTTGGCTTTAGTTCTAGCATCAGCCAAAGTCATAAATACCTTAAGCTTCCAGGCCGATCAGATAATCGCCATGACGACCTGTGGCTGGTGAAGAAGAGGAGGGCGATGAAGACCCCTCAACAGTTCTACATGACATGAATATATATATATATATATACATATATATATGTATGTATGTGTGAATATATATATATATATATATATATATATATATTCACACATGGCAGCCAGACTGGCTTGCAAAGTCTCCTTAAGGAGAATAGTGTTCCCCCGTGGTCCCCACATAGCTTTCTCATGAGCCAGATCAGACACCCCCCATACTTTGCACTGACGAGGGGCAAGCACCCCGAAACACCGTGTCTGCAAATTGGGATTCCGATCTGGCTTATATATCCTGAGTCATATTGCAAAGGATTGTTGAAAATCCACTTGTGACTTTTAGGATCGCTACTTCCAATAGGTGGCGCTGTGCTAGAGTTTGTCTCCTTTACTGGAGAGACAATTTGAATATTTCTTAGAGGGGCGTGGCAGCTATAAGTCCCCTTACCTGGCAGCCAGACTGGCTTGCAAAGTCTCCTTAAGGAGAATAGTGTTCCCCCGTGGTCCCCACATAGCTTTCTCATGAGCCAGATCAGACACCCCCATACTTTGCACTGACAAGGGGCAAGCACCCCGAAACACCGTGTCTGCAAATTGGGATTCCGATCTGGCTTATATATCCTGAGTATTATTGCAAAGGATTGTTGAAAATCCACTTGTGACTTTTAGGATCGCTACTTCCAATAGGTGGCGCTGTGCTAGAGTTTGTCTCCTTTACTGGAGAGACAATTTGTATATATATATATACATACATGTGTGTGAATATATATATATGTGAATATATAATATATATGCGAGTATATATATATATATATATATATATATATATATATATATGTGTGGGAATAGATATATATATATATATATGCATATATGTGTGAATATATATGTGAATATATATGTGAATATATATTTGAATATATATATACATATATATTCACACACACATATATATTCATATATATATATATATATATATATATATATATATATATATTCACACATGTGTATATATATATATATATCTGTACATATATATATATATATATTCACACACACACACATATATATATATATGCTATACACACATATATATATATATATGCTATACACATATATATACACTATACTATATATATATATATATATATTCATATTTTCACATATATATATATTCACATAGATATATATATATATATATATATATTCACATCATATATATATATATCCAGATATAGATGTGTGAATATATATATATATATATATATATATATATATAAAATGTGAATAAATATATATATATATATATATATATATATATAAAATATATATCTATGTGAATAAATATATATATGTGTGAATTTCTGAATATATATATATATATATATATATATATATATATATGTGTGTGTGTGTGTGAATATATATATATACATATATATATATGTATGTATATATATATATATATATATATATATATGTGAATATATATATATATATACATATGTGTGTGTGAATATATATATATATATATATATATATATATATATATATATATATATTCACACACACACATATATATATTTCACACACACATATGTATATATATATATATATATATATATATATTCACATATATATATATATATATATATATATATATATATATATATATATATATATATATATATATATATATATATATATATTCACATATATATATATTCACATAATCACACACACATATATATATATATATATATATTCATATATTCACATATATATATATACTCACATATATATATATATATTCACATTTATATATATATATATATATATATTCATATATATATACATATATATATATTCACACACACACACACACACACATATATATATATATATATATACATATATTCACGTATTTATTCACATATATATTCACATATATATATATACACACACTATATATATATATATATATATATATATATATACTAGAAGGTGGCCCGATTCTACGCATCGGGTATTCTAGAATTTACGTATTGTGTAGTTCATGTATGATTTTTGTTATAGATATATATAGATGTTGTTGTGTGTAGTTACCAAGTGTTTGTGTAGGGCGCTGTACATGTTCTGGGTGTGGCGGGGGGTGAGAGCGGTGTTGTATGTGTGTTGCGTGTGTTGCGTTGTTTGTGGAGCGCTGTGTGTCTGTAGCGTTGTGTGTGTGTGTGTGTGTGTGTTGTGCGGTTTGTGTGTGTGTGGTGTGTTTTGGGGGGAGGTATGTTTTGAGCAATGTGTGTGTTGTGCGGTATGTGCGTATATTTGTGTGTGCAGCGTTGTCTGTGTGTGTGGGTGTCTGTGTAGGGCGTTGTTTGTGGTTCCCAGTGTGTGTGTGTTGTGCAGTGCGCGTGTGTGTGTGTGTGTTGGGGGGAGGTGTGCACCTTCCATCGTGCTCCATCCCCCATGCTGCGCACCCCCCATCGTGCTCCATCCCCCATGCAGCGCACTCCCCATCGTGCTGCATCCCCCATGCTGCGCACTCCCAAACGTGCTCCATCCGCCATGCTGCGCACTCCCAAACGTGGTCCATCCGCCATGCTGCGCACTCCCAAACGTGCTCCATCCGCCATACTGCGCACTCCCCATCGTGCTGCATCCCCCATGCTGCGCACTCCCAAACGTGCTCCATCCGCCATGCTGCGCACTCCCCATCGTGCTCTATCCGCCATGCTGCGCACTCCCAAACGTGCTCCATCCCCCATGCTGCGCACCCCCCATCATGCTCCATCCCCCATGCAGCGCACTCCCCATCGTGCTGCATCTCCCATGCTGCGCATTCCCAAACGTGCTGCATCCGCCATGCTGCGCACTCCCAAACGTGGTCCATCCGCCATGCTGCGCACTCCCAAACGTGCTCCATCCGCCATACTGCGCACTCCCCATCGTGCTGCATCCCCCATGCTGCGCACTCCCAAACGTGCTCCATCCGCCATGCTGCGCACTCCCCATCGTGCTCTATCCGCCATGCTGCACACTCCCAAACGTGCTCCATCCGCCATGCTGCGCACTCCCAAACGTGCTCCATCCGCCATGCTGCGCACCCCCCATCATGCTCCATCCGCCATGCTGCGCACTTCCAAACGTGCTCCACCCGCCATGCTGCGCACTCCCAAACGTGCTCCTTCCGCCATGCTGCGCACTCCCAAACGTGCTCCATCCGCCATGCTGCGCACTCCCAAACGTGGTCCATCCGTTAAGCTGCACACTCCCAAACGTGCTCCATCCGCCATGCTGCGCACTCCCAAACGTGCTCCATCCGCCATACTGCGCACTCCTAAACGTGCTCCATCCGCCATACTGCGCACTCCCCATCGTGCACCATCCGGCATGCTGCGCATTCCCAAACGTGCTCCATCCGCCATGCTGCGCACTCCCAAATGTG
Source organism: Anomaloglossus baeobatrachus (assembly GCF_048569485.1). Lineage (NCBI taxonomy): Eukaryota > Metazoa > Chordata > Amphibia > Anura > Aromobatidae > Anomaloglossus > Anomaloglossus baeobatrachus. The sequence continues at coordinate 352,615,120 of NC_134358.1, forward strand.
CTCCATCCGTCATGCTGCGCACTCCCAAACGTGGTCCATCCGCCATGCTGCGCACTCCCAAACGTGGTCCATCCGCCATGCTGCGCACTCCCAAACGTGGTCCATCCGCTATGCTGCGCACTCCCAAACGTGGTCCATCCGCCATGCTGCGCACTCCCAAACGTGCTCCATCCGCCATGCTGCGCACTCCCAAACGTGCTCCATCCGCCATGGTGCGCACTCCCAAACGTGCTCCATCCACCATACTGCTCACTCCCAAACGTGGTCCATCCGCCATGCTGCGCACTGCCAAACGTGCTCCATCCTCCATGCTGCGCACTCCCAAACGTGGTCCATCCGCCATGCTGCGCACTCCCAAACGTGCTCCATCCCCCATGCTGCGCACTCCCCATCGTGCTCCATCCCCCATGCTGCGCACCCCCCATCGTGCTCCATTCCCCATGCTGCACCAGCATCAGCCTCTCTGCCCGCAGCATCAGCCTCTCTGCCCGCAGCATCAGCCTCTCTCCTTCTAGCCTCCCCCAGCATCAGCCTCTCTCCTTCTAGCCTCCCCCAACATCAGCCTCTCTCCTTCCAGCCTCCTCCAGCATCAGCCTCCCTCTCCCAGCCTTCCCCAGGATCAGCCTCTCTCCTCCCAGCCTCCGTCCTCCCAGCCTTCCCCAGCATCAGCCTCCCCCAGCATCAGCCTCTCTCCTTCCAGCCTCTCCCAGCATCACCCTCTCTCCTTCCAGCCTCCCCCAGCATCAGCCTCCCTCTCCCAGCCTTCCCCAGGATCAGCCTCTCTCCTCCCAGCCTCCGTCCTCCCAGCCTTCCCCAGCATCAGCTTTCCCCTCCCAGCCTCCCTCAGCATCAGCCTTCCCCAGCATCAGCCTCTCTCCTCCCAGCCTCAGCCTCTCTCCTTCCAGCCTTCCCCAGCATCAGCCTCTCTCCTCCCAGCCTCAGCCTCTCTCCTTCCAGCCTCCCTCAGCATCAGCCTCCCCTTCCCAGCCTTCCCCAGGTTCAGCCTCTCTCCTCCCAGCCTCCTTCAGCATTAGCCTTCCCCTCCCAGTCTCCCCCAGCATCAGCGTCACCCTCCCAGCCTTCCCCAAGATCAGCCTCTCTGCTCCCAGCCTCCTCCAGCACGCCGTGCTCCTCTGCCGACACTCACCCACACCCGATCGCATACACTCACACACACAACCGATCGCATACACTCACCCACACCCGATCGCATACACTCACACACACCCGATCGCATACACTCACACACACCCGATCGCATACACTCACACACACCCGATCGCATACACTCACACACACAACCGATCGCATACACTCACAGACACCCGATCGCATACACTCACACACACCCGATCGCATACACTCACACACACAGACACTGACGAAATCGCACATACGCGCTGATACTCACAACATCCGGAGATATCACATGCTTCTGGCCATGTGATCCTCCGTCAGGTCCTGGAAGCTCACAGCACAGTATCGCCGCCGAGAAGCAAGCGATATCCCAGGATGTTGTGAGTATGTGGATGCGATGTGATGTGTGTGTGAGGTGTGTGTGAGGTGTGTGTGAGGGTGAGTGTGATCTGATGTGTGTATGTGTGTGTGTGTGCTGTTATGTGTCTGTATTTTCCGCCGCTGCAGGACCTTGATGTGTGGATGCGATGTGATGTGTGTGTGAGGTGTGTGTGAGAGTGAGTGGGAGCCGGTGTACACTGGTAACTATGATACACATCGGGTAACTAAGGGACCTTAGTTACCCGATGTGTATAATGGTTACCAGCTTTCACGGCCTCCGTCAAGATCCCAGCATCGCAAGGTTATGTCTGGCGCTGCTGGGATCCTGACGGAGCCGATGTAGAAGCAAGCGATATCCCAGGATGTTGTGATGTGTGAGGTGTGTGTGAGGTGTGTGTGAGAGTGAGTGTGATGTGTGTGTGTACTCACCTGGGAATCGGAGCTCCGTGTCAGTTGGGCCAGAGCGAGCGTGCATTGCGTGAGGGGGGCGGGGCCTGCAGAGAGCCGGGGCGAGAGGCCAATCCGTGTGGGGGGGCGGGTCCATGGCGAGCCCAGCGGCCAATCAGCTTTGTGTCACCGTAAGGACACAATGTCACCGGAAGGACACAATTTTGAAGCATGACAGACAGACAGACAGACAGACAGAATAAGGCAATTATATATATAGATATATATATTTATGTGTGTCTGTGTATATATATATATATATATATATATATGTGTGAATATATATATATATATATATATATATGTGTGTGTGTGAATACATATATATATATATATATATATATATATATATGTGTGAGTATATATTTTTATATATATGTCTGTGTATATATATATATGTATATAAAAAAATTGTTTAAAAGAACTGAGAGTCCTCAGTGGTTGATACCTTTTAATGGCTAACTGAAAAGATGGTAATAATAGCAAGCTTTCGAGACTACTCAGGTCTCTTCATCAGGCATGGTATATGCCTGATGAAGAGACCTGAGTAGTCTCGAAAGCTTGCTATTATTACCATCTTTTCAGTTAGCCATTAAAAGGTATCAACCTCTGAGGACTCTGAGTTCTTTTAAACATTTTTTTTATCTCTACTGGCTAACACGGTACAAGATATATATATTTTATGTGTATATATATATATATATATACATATATATATATATATATATATATATATATATATACATATATATATATACACACACACACATATTTATACACAGACACATATATATATACACATACATATACACACATATATATACACACACACACATATATACACATATATATATATATACAGTTAGGTCCAGAAATATTTGGACAGTGACACAAGTTTTGTTATTTTAGCTGTTTACAAAAACATGTTCAGAAATACAATTATATATATAATATGGGCTGAAAGTGCACACTCCCAGCTGCAATATGAGAGTTTTCACATCCAAATCGGAGAAAGGGTTTAGGAATCATAGCTCTGTAATGCATAGCCTCCTCTTTTTAAAGGGACCAAAAGTAATTGGACAAGGGACTCTAAGGGCTGCAATTAACTCTGAAGGCGTCTCCCTCGTTAACCTGTAATCAATGAAGTAGTTAAAAGGTCTGGGGTTGATTACAGGTGTGTGGTTTTGCATTTGGAAGCTGTTGCTGTGACCAGACAACATGCGGTCTAAGGAACTCTGAATTGAGGTGAAGCAGAACATCCTAAGGCTGAAAAAAAAGAAAAAATCCATCAGAGAGATAGCAGATATGCTTGGAGTAGCAAAATCAACAGTCGGGTACATTCTGAGAAAAAAGGAATTGACTGGTGAGCTTGGGAACTCAAAAAGGCCTGGGCGTCCACGGATGACAACAGTGGTGGATGATCGCCGCATACTTTCTTTGGTGAAGAAGAACCCGTTCACAACATCAACTGAAGTCCAGAACACTCTCAGTGAAGTAGGTGTATCTGTCTCTAAGTCAACAGTAAAGAGAAGACTCCATGAAAGTAAATACAAAGGGTTCACATCTAGATGCAAACCATTCATCAATTCCAAAAATAGACAGGCCAGAGTTAAATTTGCTGAAAAACACCTCATGAAGCCAGCTCAGTTCTTTAAAAGTATTCTATGGACAGATGAGACAAAGATCAACCTGTACCAGAATGATGGGAAGAAAAAAGTTTGGAGAAGAATGGGAACGGCACATGATCCAAGGCACACCACATCCTCTGTAAAACATGGTGGAGGCAACGTGATGGCATGGGCATGCATGGCTTTCAATGGCACTGGGTCACTTGTGTTTATTGATGATATAACAGCAGACAAGAGTAGCCGGATGAATTCTGAAGTGTACCGGGATATACTTTCAGCCCAGATTCAGCCAAATGCCGCAAAGTTGATCGGACGGCGCTTCATAGTACAGATGGACAATGACCCCAAGCATACAGCCAAAGCTACCCAGGAGTTCATAAGTGCAAAAAAGTGGAACATTCTGCAATGGCCAAGTCAATCACCAGATCTTAACCCAATTGAGCATGCATTTCACTTGCTCAAATCCAGACTTAAGACGGAAAGACCCACAAACAAGCAAGACCTGAAGGCTGCGGCTGTAAAGGCCTGGCAAAGCATTAAGAAGGAGGAAACCCAGCGTTTGGTGATGTCCATGGGTTCCAGACTTAAGGCAGTGATTGCCTCCAAAGGATTCGCAACAAAATATTGAAAATAAAAATATTTTGTTTGGGTTTGGTTTATTTGTCCAATTACTTTTGACCTCCTAAAATGTGGAGTGTTTGTAAAGAAATGTGTACAATTCCTACAATTTCTATCAGATATTTTTGTTCAAACCTTCAAATTAAACGTTACAATCTGCACTTGAATTCTGTTGTAGAGGTTTCATTTCAAATCCAATGTGGTGGCATGCAGAGCCCAACTCGCGAAAATTGTGTCACTGTCCAAATATTTCTGGACCTAACTGTATATATATATATATATGTATATGTATTATGAGAAACCAAGGAAAAAAATGTGAAAACATACCCTGCTGTAACTAAATAAAAGCATAGTGCATATAAACATAGGGTACTTAGTAAACACTGTTTTTGATCAAAAAAAGCATAAAGCTATCCCACCAAACGTCAAGGTGTACCCAGTTGGGATAGTACCTACACTCTCTAATATTAAAACCTTACCATGGGTCTAAAATAGGCCTCAATGTGGCTAAGGGCTGAGAGCAACCGGGTGCCAACAGGACACACACAGTCAGGGGGATTCACAGAATGAAATGTCCAGCTCGCTAAGAAGGGGGCCACTCCCTGTTTGTACTGAATACAAAAACACTACATAAAAACAAAAAAGTGAGCCGGAGTATGAGATGGTATACATGGAACTTGTGAGACCATGTTCACACTGGCCATGAGACAAAGAGAAACCAAGGAAAAAAAGCTCTTAGCGAGCTGGACATTTCATTCTGTGAATCCCCCTGACTGTGTGTGTCCTGTTGGCACCCGGTTGCTCTCAGCCCTTAGCCACATTGAGGCCTAATTTAGACCCATGGAAAGGTTTTAATATTAGAGAGTGTAGGTACTATCCCAACTGGGTACACCTTGACGTTTGGTGGGATAGCTTTATGCTTTTTTTGATCAAAAACAGTGTTTACTAAGTACCCTATGTTTATATGCACTATGCTTTTATTTAGTTACAGCAGGGTATGTTTTCACATTTTTTTCCTTGGTTTCTCTTTGTCTCATGGCCAGTGTGAACATGGTCTCACAAGTTCCATGTATACCATCTCATACTCCGGCTCACTTTTTTGTTTTTATGTAGTGTTTTTGTATTCAGTACAAACAGGGAGTGGCCCCCTTCTTAGCGAGCTGGACATTTCATTCTGTGAATCCCCCTGACTGTGTGTGTCCTGTTGGCACCCGGTTGCTCTCAGCCCTTAGGCACATTGAGGCCTAATTTAGACCCATGGTAAGGTTTTAATATTAGAGAGTGTAGGTACTATCCCAACTGGGTACACCTTGACGTTTGGTGGGATAGCTTTATGCTTTTTTTGATCAAAAACAGTGTTTACTAAGTACCCTATGTTTATATGCACTATGCTTTTATTTAGTTACAGCAGGGTATGTTTTCACATTTTTTTCCTTGGTTTCTCTTTGTCTCATGGCCAGTGTGAACATGGTCTCACAAGTTCCATGTATACCATCTCATACTCCGGCTCACTTTTTTGTTTTTATGTAGTGTTTTTGTATTCAGTACAAACAGGGAGTGGCCCCCTTCTTAGCGAGCTGGACATTTCATTCTGTGAATCCCCCTGACTGTGTGTGTCCTGTTGGCACCCGGTTGCTCTCAGCCCTTAGCCACATTGAGGCCTATTTTAGACCCATGGTAAGGTTTTAATATTATAGAGTGTAGGTACTATCCCAACTGGGTACACCTTGACGTTTGGTGGGATAGCTTTATGCTTTTTTTGATCAAAAACAGTGTTTACTAAGTACCCTATGTTTATATGCACTATGCTTTTATTTAGTTACAGCAGGGTATGTTTTCACATTTTTTTCCTTGGTTTCTCTTTGTCTCATGGCCAGTGTGAACATGGTCTCACAAGTTCCATGTATACCATCTCATACTCCGGCTCACTTTTTTGTTTTTATGTAGTGTTTTTGTATTCAGTACAAACAGGGAGTGGCCCCCTTCTTAGCGAGCTGGACATTTCATTCTGTGAATCCCCCTGACTGTGTGTGTCCTGTTGGCACCCGGTTGCTCTCAGCCCTTAGCCACATTGAGGCCTATTTTAGACCCATGGTAAGGTTTTAATATTAGAGAGTGTAGGTACTATCCCAACTGGGTACACCTTGACGTTTGGTGGGATAGCTTTATGCTTTTTTTGATCAAAAACAGTGTTTACTAAGTACCCTATGTTTATATGCACTATGCTTTTATTTAGTTACAGCAGGTTTTGTTTTTATGTATATGTATTATGTATATGTGTGTGTGTATATATATATATATATATATATACGGCAGAGAGCAGCACAGGAAGGTGAGCACAGGCTTCAAGCCCTTATTACTGGCCTCAGCGCTCCCCTCCCTGCGCCCCCTCCGGCTTCTCAGGGAATACTATCCATCCCTGGGGCTCCGTCCACCACAGCCCCTCCTGTCCTCCTCATAGATCAGGCTACACAGGCCTCAGCCTCACTGGCCCCCACCGCAGCCCCTCCTAACCCCGCCATAGATCAGCCTGCCCAGGCCTCACAGATCTCCCCTGTAGCCCCACACTCCAGCACCACCTCCCCCGGGATCCTATCCTTCCAGCCGGTCGCTCACCCCTCACCCACGCAGCCTGCAGCGTCATCCTCAGCCCAAACTCTGAGCAGTGAGCAGCCGGCCCAGGGAGGCAGACGCTCCAAGCGCTGCACTCGCCCCCCACAGCGCTTCCGAGTCACCGGTGAACCCCTGCATCACCGGCTCTGGGATTCGGGGCAAGCAGTGCCCCACCCCCTCCATAGATCCAGAGCCAGGAGACAAGTCACCACCTCCTCTTCCAGGCCTAGCATCTTGGCTCCGCCCACCATGCAGCATCATTCCCGGGCACCACCCACTCCCCTGTTGCAATGCCAGCAGGCGGGCACCTTCCCTCCCTCAGGCTCCGCCCCTCTGGCATGCTCTGTTGTGATGCCTACACAGGAAGCGGAGATCACCAGTGTGCTGGCCAGTGGCCACAGCTGCGGCTCGCTCTGCTCGGTCTCTCCTGACCGATGAGAGCTTCCTGCAGCAGGGCTATAATGTTACACAGAGTGACAGTGCCCCAATCACCACTGACACACACACAACATCCTCACTAACAGCCCCCCCTCACACAGCCCTTAACAGACATACAATGCCCCCTATACTACCACTCATGCCCACCAGCAATGCTCAGTACACCAGTAATCACGTAATCCCCACTAACTCTCCCCAATCAGTGCACATCCCAAGGTTAACTTGCAAAAACCACTTAAGTACGGCCCATAACCCGCCCTGCGGACCAATTTGTACACGTTTTAATGTCCCCTCAGTCTCCCCCAATGCACCCCATAGCCACAGCAAACACAGGCGTAGGCGCTGCAGGTCCACCCCATTCTCCTCCGACGAGTCCCGACGCCGTTCCCCACATCCCTCTAAAAGGCGATCGCCACCTGAGACGCAGCTCCCATAGGTGCCGCCACAGATCACGGTCCTCTAGATGGCATTCCCTGTTATCATCACAATGGTCCGACGCTTTCGAGAGTCCCGACAGACAAGACCGGGTTCACGACAGATGCCTGCTGTCACGAGCTGCATCCATGGCTGCCAGCCGGGGAGACTGGTCATCTCACAGGGCGTCCGGCGAAATTCACCAGACCATCACCCAAGCACGAGCCGGAGTCCCTCCATCACCTGGAGCTGCTCCTCCTGCCATCACCCAAGTGGGAGCCGCAGTCCCTCCATCACCTGGAGTCGCTCCTCCGTCCGTCATTCGAATGGGAGCCGGAGTCCCTCTATCACTGGGAGTTGCTCTTCCTGCATCACACATCGGTGAGTTCTCCGAGGCCAATGAACACGACACTGTACATAATATCGGGCATAACGCAGTGGGGAACGAACTAGCGTCAACCGTTAAGGCATTAATTCAACAGCTGACGCGCTCTAGCGCTACACCAGAAGATAAAGCAACACCTCAGCTAGCGAGCCTTCACAAGGGCACGTTCTTCTGCGGTATTAGCCCCCTAGGTGCCCACATAGATCAGGAGACAAGACATAAAATTTGGAGTAATGACTATATTGACATATGGTCCTTATTATCCCACGACCAACTGACTATAGATAAACGAACAAACGACCGTTCATACGACAGAAATAGACCGAAAATAGCGCAGACGATGAATAATTGGCTACAGGCTTTCGCAGTCTAAAGGCTACTTTACATGCTGCGACATCACTAGCGATCTCGTTAGCGATGTGAAATTCGAGATCGCAAGTGTGATCTTTTGAGATCGCACATCGGTCATTTTACGCATGTGCAATCTCAAAAGATCGCACTTGCGATCTCGAATTTCACATCGCTAACGAGATCGCTAGCGATGTTGCAGTATGTAAAGTAGCCTTTAGGTTGTATTATGGGCCAGAAGCATCCGGAACGCTGCTCAGAGCTATATATATATCAGGACCTGATATATAACTCATACAAGGCTCATGGCGGATCGGCCTGGCGACGGTATGACGAGGAGTTCCGGAGGCGGCTGGCCCTGCAATCCAGTCTAGGCTGGGGAGTTAAAGCAACAGACGTGTGGTTACGACTGATGCTGTCACAGAAGCAGCCCGCCTTTTCATCTACGACCACTAACTACCCCGCAGCCCAACACTCAGTGGTCGTACAAAAAAACGGGCCCTGCTGGCTATGTAATGAGGGAAATTGCCGTTTCCACGCGTCGTGCAGATACAGACACGACTGCTCTGCTTGTGGAGGACACCCAGCAGCAAGGTGTACCCGTCCAGCAATCAGGGTGTATACAAAGCAAAACCCCGGTGAGCATAACCGCAATGGCCCCCTGGTTAAATCTCTACCCCAATAAAGAAGCTGCAAGGCAATTGCACTCCGGCTTTACACACGGTTTCATTATCCCCTTCAACCTTAGTAGAACACCAACCCTGGCGAATAACTTAAAATCCGCTCGCGAATTCCCTGACATCTTGCGTTAAAAAATTCAAAATGAAGTAAACCTAGGCCGAATGGCGGGCCCCTTTCTATCAATTCCTTTTCAAAATATCAGGATCTCCCTGTTAGGCATTATCCCAAAAAAGGAACCCAGAAAGTATTGACTAATCCATCATCTGTCCCACCCAAAAGGCGCATCGGTTAACGACGGGATCCTCCAGAAGAAGCATCGGTAACATACGCGTCCTTTGACAAAGCAGTAGAATTAGTCCGCGCAGCGGAGCCCGGTGCCCTTCTAGCTAAATCTGACATAGAGGCAGCAATCCGCCTGTTACCCGTGCATCCCGACTGCTTCCACCTGCTAGGTTGCAAGGTGAACGAACACTATTATTACGATATGTGTCTGCCAATGGGATGTTCCATTTCATGTCACTACTTTGAGCTGTTCAGTTCGTTCCTGGATTGGGTAGTCCGTTACGAAACAGGCAGCAATTCCCTGATCCATTACCTCGACGATTTTTTATTCGTCGGCCCCGTAAACTCTAAACTCTGCTCCCTCCTCCTCACAAAATTTAAATTTATAGCTCAGCGCTTCGGCGTCCCGCTATCACCCGAAAAAACAGTCGGCCCCTGTAACGTTTTGCCTTTCCTCGGCATCGAGATAGACACTAACGCAATGGTTTTTCGCCTGCCAGCAGAAAAAATTCAGAAAAAACTGCATATGCTGGAGGGTTTCAGCGAGGCAAAAAAGGTTACCCTCCAACAGGGTTGGAGGGTAACCCTCCAACAATCATTGCTGGGTCTGCTGACATTCGCCAGCCACGTAATGCCCGTCGGCAGGGCCTTCTCTCGGCGATTGCGATTATCGTTAGCAACTAAGGGTATTTCCCAACCAGGCCATAGAATCAGGCTCACTCGCTCGCTGAAGGCAGACTTGCTAGTCTGGAAGACATTCCTTCAATCCTTCAATGGCCATACCTGCGTCATGGCTAAAGAGACATCAAGCACGGACCTAGGTCTCACTGTAGGAGGATGTAATAAAAAGAGTTTTGCGGCAATCTACAAGAACCAGTGGTGCACAGGCAGCTGGCCGGATCTGTGGGCCACATCAAGCTGGGGAAGTGATCCAGCCCTGCTAGAAATATTCACAATAGTATTGTCCGTGGAGTTATGGGGTCATCAGCTGGAAAACTCAAACATTCGATTACCAACAAAAAATCCGATAACAGCGAAGAGCTTAAATCACACGTCGTCTGTGTCGCTGCCCTTACTGGCTCTATTACGCAGGATTGCACTTCTATGTCTGAGACACAACATCTGGTGCCGAGCTCAACTAACGGCGGACGTAGACGATAACCTTGTTAACTCTCTTTTATGTTCCGATTGGCAGGCCTTCACAGACCATCTCCCAATGGTGCATCCAGAGGGTATCCCATGTCCTGCATCCCTATGGGACACTGTAGCCAATCACTGATGCCTTTAATCCGTGCCTCCGTTACACCGGCTACCTGGCAGGTCTATGGTAAGGCTTGGGAGGAGTGGTGTTCACTAATCCAGGGTAGGCCCGTTCATAACTGCGACTGCGCAAGAAGCGAAGTGACGACGGAGTTTTTGCTTCGGCTCAAAGAACAAGGGGCGTCGGGCACGTCGGCATTTATCAGGGATAGCCTTCTTTTTTCAATTAGCAGGGTGGGTGGACGTAACAAAGTTCTTTTTCATTAAGCAAGCCATTAAAGGCTGGAAAAGGCTTCAACCGAGTCAGGAATGTCGTCGCCCCATGTCATTGAAATTACTACACGACATTATTACAATATCCCCCTTAATATGCAAGTCTCAATACGAGACAACCCTCTTATCTGCAGCCTTTGCTATCATTTTTTTCAGCGCACTACGCATTGGCGAATTGTTACCGCGCTCAAAAACAGCATCCGAAGGCGGTTTACTCAACGAGGATTTAGTCATATGCAGCAACACCCTGTGCATTCGCGTTCGTAAATCCAAATGCGACTCGACCGGGAGGGGCACATGGGTCCTGGTTAACTCAGCAGACGGCCCAGTATGCCCACTAAAAATAGTCAAACACTACACGCTGATAAGACACACAAGCAAATTTTTCATTTCCCATATGGACGGGTCCCCTCTTGCCAAGTATCAATTTCAAGCAATGTTTAAGCAGTGCTTAGCGAAAGCTGGGGAGAATCCGAGGGAATACGGGACCCATTCCTTCCGAATCGGGGCAGCCACTGAGGCAGCTAGGGCAGGAGTAACGGAGGCCGAAGTGCAGAGAATGGGTCGCTGGAAGTCCGCTTGCTTTGCCAGATATATAAGACCGGATTTGCTGAAAAAACACGTTTATCTATTACAGGCGACTGCAGACCGGCAGTCTGGGTAGTTGGCCATTCTTATATTTACTGGGCAGCTAAAAGGGCCATGATTCGACCAGGAGGAAAGAACCTTGGCTTCAGAAACGTTGAGGTCAATTGGAGAGGCATCAGAGGGCTAAGGGCGGCTTTGCACGTTGCGACATCGCAAGCCGATGCTGCGATGTCGCACGCGATTGTCCCCGCCCCCGTTGCAGGTACGATATCGTGTGATAGCTGGCGTAACGAAAATTATCGCTACGCCAGCTTCACACGCACTCACCTGCCCTGCGACCGTCGCTGTGGCCGGCGACCCGCCTCCTTTCTAAGGGGGCGGGTCGTGCGCCGTCATAGCGACGTCACACGGCAGGTGGCCAATAGCGGCGGAGGGGCGGAGATAGGCAGGATGTAAACATCCCGCCCACCTCCTTCCTTCCGCATATCCTACGGAAGCCGCAGTGAGGCCAGTAGGAGATGTTCCTCGCTCCTGCGGCTTCACACACAGTGATGTGTGCTGCCGCAGGAGCGAGGAACTACATCGGACCGTCGCGTCAGCGTAATTAAGGATTACGCCGACGCTGCACCGATGATACGATTACGACGATTTTGCGCTCGTTAATCGTATCATCTAGGCTTTACACAGTATGATGTCGCATGCGATGCCGGATGTGCGTCACTTTCCATTTGACCCCACCGACATCGCACCTGCGATATCGTAGTGTGCAAAGCCCGCCTAAGATGGCAACAAGTTTTCCCGGAGATGGTGGACATCTCCAGGTTGGCCACGGGGCCGTTGGTATTGGTGATTCATGCTGGTAGCAATGATTTGGTGAAACGCAGTACGGTAGAATTACTAACCGTGATGAAGACGGACATCGAACGTTTCTCTTCCTGGATACAGTATGGGTGTGGTCAGAGATAGTACCACGAGCAGTATGGCACAGAGCAATAAATGCAAACTGCATAGAGCGGTTGTCATGTAAAACTGTTGAAGGTTCTTCACCCCACTCGTTTCCACCCTCAGCCACAGATCGTCATGACGATTATCTGATCGGCCTGGAAGCATAAGTTATTTATGACATGGGGAAGGTAGATCTACAGAAAAAGTAGATGCAGAGAAAGACAATCCTTTGTGCTATTTGGCGGGAAAACTTCCAAAGCAGGTTTTAAGTGCTGCTTTAATGCTAGGAAAATAAAAAAACATATTGCCAGAATCCGTGTGTCGTGCGGAACCCAGCGCACTGTCTCACCCGACGGGGAGATCGTCGGAATCACGACCAATTAGTATTGGCCAGTAAAATTGTACTAGAGGCGTTGTGTTTGGTATCAATGTAACTGTAAAATCGAGATATAAAATATGATGCTAATATCTTTCACCTGTGTGACCCAGGAGTAAAGATATGAAAAACCCTAGAATTATGGAACTTTGTGACCATCTCAAGCCCAGCCCCCAAGTGACTGTAAAATGATGTCACAGTCAAGGTGTCAGAGTTCCGGGATTTCCAGTTTTCTTCTGAAGGACCTTGCCCTTTGTTAACATGGAGTTTTCTGTTCTGTTGCCCTACTTCCTGTTCATCTGTTTAAAAGCCCGCCCCTAAGCTTAGTCTAGCTGCCTGAGTATACTGCTTCCTGTGTACTCCTGCCCTGCTGCTCTCATCTCCTGATTGCTGTTTGGATCCTGTTGAAACACCCGACACCAGCTCGGGACTTCACCTGTCTCATCAAGCTGTGCTCGGACTCTGTCTGCCGTCTCTGGTCGGCACTTCTGCCCGGTACCTTCCGTTTCATATCCACTCTAGGACTCACATCACGTACGGACATTTGTTGGACTATGCCTGTTGCCCTTTTGTGTCCCGGCTACTGCACATTTAGGCCTTCTGGGGTGATTGCCAGACAGCCCCTGTATAGGGGTTCGCTCCTGGTGGTCTCCCTGGGGGAGTCCGGTGCGCGGTCCCGGGAATTCCCCTTTGCTCCGAACCCGGCAGGTATTTACTGTGTTTATGTTCTACTGTGTATATTCTGTTCTGTGTACATATTGTGGTTACATATTATAAAACGTCTTTGCACTAAGAACCCGTCTCTGGTTGTCATTGCCCTAACGCAAACAAAATCCTCACTTCATACAATAGTATTACACAAGGGGGGCTAGCAAGAGCATAAGAGACAGTTCCTGTCTGGGGGGCTCAGTCAGTACTTGGAGGGCATCATGAAGGGTGATGCTGGCCGTTCTTCTACCATCTTGGAGTTCCCTACACTCCCTAAGTAGACGCCACTTCTATGGCACAAGCTTAGTAAGTTTCACTTTTATACCTTTTATTTTAATGTAACTGTCTATGCCGTAATGTGTATTGTTCCCTTTTGTAAATTCTTGTATATTCTTTAAACACTGCCTATTTTTGGATTAAATATATAAAAATTTAATAGTTTCTTCCTCATGCTTTATATACGAATCCAATAAACCCGAATTGCCTTCTGCTATCTGAAACGGGTCCCCAGCTACCTGTAAAAGTCTGGGTGGTGGCAGCGTAATTGTTATTGCATAGAATTATTGGAGTGCTATCATTAAGGGTACGGAGGTATATATATATATATATATATATATATATATTCCATTAGCGGGAATCGGTGATATATACATTTAACCTTGCTGTGAGACCTCCAATATTTGGCATTATTAGCTCAGCAGCCTCATCCTATGCATTGTCCTGCAGTACCAAAAGTGGCCTGCAGACAAGGGGGGCGCTAGAGAGTAGTCGTGTGTAACAAATCAGTGAACAGCTGCGGACGTCTGAGTGACTTCCCCGCCTGTTCTTGACAAATTGGTGGCAAGCGGTGGGATATAGAGCATTAGTGATCTGGTTTCAGCAATCATCCCTTTCACTAAAAACTTGCAAAAAATTTGAGGATCGAACTCAGTGTTTAAATATACCTGGAACAATACTATACGTGTAGCAGTTACCCCTTCCCCTCTCTCTCGTTTGTCTATCCTATCTTTTATTTGGCAATAATGGATGCTGTGACAGAAGCCTGGTACAATCAGCAGAAGAAGGAGGTTCTTGCTCTATATATATACATATATACTGTATACATATATATAGATATACATATATATAGATACACATATATCATATATACCTATACATATATATACCTATATACATATATATACACATATATATATATATACACACACACACACACATACATATATATATATATATATATATATATATATATATATATATATATAATGTATGTGTGTGTATATATATATATATATATATATATATATATATAATTAATATATATATATGAGACTGTGACCGGGGTTATCTATGACGGCCGGTACATCTCGCCCCGGTTGTGCTCACTCCATGAGAGAAAGTGTCCACTCCGGGGTTAATGCTGTTTCCCTACAGGCTGAAGTGAGGGTTAAAAGGAAACAGGAACATGGGCGTGGGTCCCTAGTGTGTGAGGGAGTGAACACAACTCCCTGAGTATCTGCCGGAGAAACAAGTGTATGCTGTAATGGACTTGTGGTTTGTGCAATAAACCGTGTGCTGTAACCTTTGGTGCCTAGATCCCGTGTCTTCTGCTACGCAGCCGACCACGCTACCTCACATATGGTGGAGAATCGGCGGGCATGCCAGCCGGTGAGGTGTAGCTTCCATTTCTGGTGACCGGTAGCACATGTCCTGGATTCAAGCGGCTATACTACAGCCCAAACCCGGCGACGTCATGGAGGACATACTAAAGCAGCTGGTTCAGGCCAATGCACGTCAGCAGCAAGCCTTGCAATTGCAGGAACAAAGACACCAAGAACAGATGATTCTCCTGGCCAAGTCGATCCGTGCCGGACCGGCAGCAACAACCCCGGGACCGGGTGACGACGGCAGCATCCGGAAAACGGTGAGACAAGCGTTGCAAAAGATGACCCCGGGGGATGATGTGGAAGCGTTCCTGGCGGTGTTTGAGTGGGTGGCCGAGCGGGAAAAACTGCCGACCCCCCAGTGGGCTGAGGTATTGTCGCCCTATCTGACGGGGGAGCCCCAAAAAGCGTACCTGGACCTCTGTACCGAGGACGCCATAGACTATGCGACCCTGAAAGCCGAAATACTTGCTCGGTTGGGGGTGAATACCTACAGTTAGGTCCAGAAATATTTGGACAGTGACACAAGTTTTGTTATTTTAGCTGTTTACAAAAACATGTTCAGAAATACAATTATATATATAATATGGGCTGAAAGTGCACACTCCCAGCTGCAATATGAGAGTTTTCACATCCAAATCGGAGAAAGGGTTTAGGAATCATAGCTCTGTAATGCATAGCCTCCTCTTTTTCAAGGGACCAAAAGTAATTGGACAAGGGACTCTAAGGGCTGCAATTAGCTCTGAAGGCGTCTCCCTCGTTAACCTGTAATCAATGAAGTAGTTATAAGGTCTGGGGTTGATTACAGGTGTGTGGTTTTGCATTTGGAAGCTGTTGCTGTGACCAGACAACATGTGGTCTAAGGAACTCTCAATTGAGGTGAAGCAAAACATCCTGAGGCTGAAAAAAAAGAAAAAATCCATCAGAGAGATAGCAGACATGCTTGGAGTAGCAAAATCAACAGTCGGGTACATTCTGAGAAAAAAGGAATTGACTGGTGAGCTTGGGAACTCAAAAAGGCCTGGGCGTCCACGGATGACAACAGTGGTGGATGATCGCCGCATACATCAACTGAAGTCCAGAACACTCTCAGTGAAGTAGGTGTATCTGTCTCTAAGTCAACAGTAAAGAGAAGACTCCATGAAAGTAAATACAAAGGGTTCACATCTAGATGCAAACCATTCATCAATTCCAAAAATAGACAGGCCAGAGTTAAATTTGCTTAAAAACACCTCATGAAGCCAGCTCAGTTCTGGAAAAGTATTCTATGGACAGATGAGACCAAGATCAACCTGTACCAGAATGATGGGAAGAAAAAAGTTTGGAGAAGAAAGAGAACGGCACATGATCCAAGGCACACCCCATCCTCTGTAAAACATGGTGGAGGCAACGTGATGGCATGGGCATGCATGGCTTTCAATGGCACTGGGTCACTTGTGTTTATTGATGACATAACAGCAGACAAGAGTAGCCGGATGAATTCTGAAGTGTACCGGGATATACTTTCAGCCCAGATTCAGCCAAATACCGCAAAGTTGATCGGACGGCGCTTCATAGTACAGATGGACAATGACCCCAAGCATACAGCCAAAGCTACCCAGGAGTTCATGAGTGCAAAAAAGTGGAACATTCTGCAATGGCCAAGTCAATCACCAGATCTTAACCCAATTGAGCATGCATTTCACTTGCTCAAATCCAGACTTAAGACGGAAAGACCCACAAACAAGCAAGACCTGAAGGCTGCGGCTGTAAAGGCCTGGCAAAGCATTAAGAAGGAGGAAACCCAGCGTTTGGTGATGTCCATGGGTTCCAGACTTAAGGCAGTGATTGCCTCCAAAGGATCCGCAACAAAATATTGAAAATAAAAATATTTTGTTTGGGTTTGGTTTATTTGTCCAATTACTTTTGACCTCCTAAAATGTGGAGTGTTTGTAAAGAAATGTGTACAATTCCTACAATTTCTATCAGATATTTTTGTTCAAACCTTCAAATTAAACGTTACAATCTGCACTTGAATTCTGTTGTAGAGGTTTCATTTCAAATCCAATGTGGTGGCATGCAGAGCCCAACTCGCGAAAATTGTGTCACTGTCCAAATATTTCTGGACCTAACTGTATGTATGGGCTCAGCGGGTAAATCGGTGGTTCTATGAGGAAGCCAAACCCGTACGCTCCCAGGCCTATGACTTGTTGCATCTGGTAAAGAAGTGGTTGCAGCCTGACACTCTGAGCCTTGTGCAAATGGTGGAAAGGGTAGTGGTGGATCGCTTTGTGCGTACCTTACTCGTCACCATTCAACGGTGGGTTGGACAGGGCGACCCAAGTACCCTGGACCAATTAGTAGGTCTGGTGGAGCGACATGTGGCTACGCAGGACTTGATACGGGACACTGAGACTTTGCGTGCCGCCTGTCGGTCCGGCCCCTCCAAGACTCGGACCAAGGACCCACCGCTGACACCGGTGCGGGAGTCCGTTACCGTCCCATCTGAGGTCGCGCCCGCCGTCCCTGCGGTCCGGAAGGCTATGTACCCTAAACGACAACTCGTCAAGGAGGTATCCTTCCCTATTAGATGTTGGCGGTGCCAGCGGGTGGGACATATAGAGGCCCAGTGTCCACTCACCACGGAGCCCATGGATTGTGGGGTTACCCGGCGGGGTTCAATGTATTCTCAGGCGTTATATACCGCGGACCTTGTCTCCCCGGAGACTGAGCCCCACTTGTGCCAAATACAGGTGAATGGACGTCCGGTTACAGGCTTGTTGGATTCCGGAAGCTTAGTGACCCTTGTGCGATCAACCCTAAGGGCTAACATAAAGGCCACAGGACGTACCGTGGGGGTGGTTTGCATACATGGTGACCGACGAGACTATCCCACGGGGGTTGTCACCATCACAGCACCCTGCGGACAGGTGCAACATGAGGTGGGACTTATGAACTCTCTTCCCTATGACGTGATCCTAGGAAGGGATCTGCCGTATTTTTGGACTCTATGGAAGGGGCCTCCTAAGTCCCTTCAGGTATTGGACTGTCCGGGACCTGAGCCCGACAATCCCGAATCCGGGACGCCTGCCGTAGGGGTCCCCATGATAGGGACAGAGTGTGAACCCGATAGGTCACCCCTAGAGATATTGGCAGGAGAGGCTGAGATGGTCGAGCCCATCCCGGAGTTGGAGGCGTCCCCGGATACGTTTGGGACAGCCCAACTCCAGGACCCTACATTAATACATGCCCGGAGTCGGGTGACAGTGGTTGACGGGGTGGCACAGCTACCCGGTGCCCAGGTAAGGTACCCCCATTTCGCACTTAAGCAGGATTTACTCTACCGGGTAGATGACATAAGGGGCGTGGGGGTAGAGCAGTTGGTGGTGCCCCAGCCGTATCGCCGGCGGGTCCTCGACTTGGCTCATAAACACCTGATGAGTGGCCACCTAGGGGTCAAGAAAACGCAGGAGCGAATATTGCAAAGGTTCTATTGGCCCGGGGTCTTTGGGGAGGTAAAACGGTTCTATGAAACATGCCCGGAGTGTCAGCTTACCGCACCCCTGGCCCACTTTTGCAGTCCGTTGGTGCCCTTACCCATTATAGAAGTCCCTTTTGAACGGATAGGGATGGATCTGGTGGGGCCCCTCGTAAAGTCCGCTCGAGGGCACCAACACATCCTAGTGATCGTTGATTATGCCACCCGGTATCCCGAGGCGATACCTCTCAGACATACTGCAGCAAAGCTTATAGCTCGGGAGTTGTTTGCTGTTTTCTGCCGGGTGGGGTTGCCCAAGGAGATCCTTACGGATCAGGGGACCCCATTCATGTCTAAAGTGACCAAAGAGCTATGCCGGCTACTCCAGATCAAGCAGTTGCGTACGTCTGTGTATCATCCTCAAACGGACGGTTTAGTCGAGCGTTTCAATAAAACCCTGAAAACCATGCTCAAAAGGGGGATTTCAAAAGACGGGAAAGACTGGGATATGATGCTTCCCTATTTGATGTTTGCCATCCGAGAGGTGCCACAGGCATTCACGGGGTTTTCGCCTTTTGAGTTGTTATACGGGCGACATCCCCGGGGATTGTTGGACCTGGCAAAAGAAACCTGGGAGCAGGAGCCCACCCCCCATAAAAGTGTGATTGAACACATTTTAGGAATGCAGAACCGCATAAGCGCGGTCATGCCAATTGTGAAGGAGCATTTACAGGAGGCTCAGGCCGCGCAAAGCGGCCGCTACAATAGACAAGCCACCGTGCGGACCTTTAAACCCGGGGATCGGGTGTTGGTATTAATCCCCACAGCGGAGAGTAAATTCCTGGCTCAGTGGCAAGGCCCCTACGAGATAAAGGAAAGAGTCGGGGTGGTCAACTATAAGGTATTGCAGCCCGGTAGGCGGAAACCTGAACAAATATACCATGTCAACCTATTAAAACCTTGGCAGGAACGGGAAAGCCTGATGGTTGATTTTTCCCCATCTCCCTCCTCTTCGGGTCGTTCAACCCCGGCTCCAGCGCCCTCCGGAGAGGACGAACCGGAAGTAAGGATTGGAGAAGCCCTCACCAAGCCACAGAAGCGAGAGGCCAGACGGCTGGTTCAGCAGAACCCCGATGTCTTCTCCGAGCTGCCTGGTAGGACAAGTCTGATACGACATGACATTGTCACCGAGCCTCACCTGAAGGTACGCCTGAAGTCATACCGGGTACCGGAGGCTCGAAGACAAGCCATATCAGAGGAAGTGAAGACAATGCTACGACTAGGGGTCATCGAAAAATCCCGGAGTGAATGGGCTAGTCCCATTGTCCTAATACCAAAACCCGATGGCTCCTTAAGGTTCTGCAATGACTTTAGGAGATTGAACGAAATATCCAAGTTCGATCTCTACCCCATGCCCCGGGTGGATGAGCTGATTGATAGGCTGGGATAGGCGCGATATTTCACCACGCTCGACCTGACCAAGGGGTACTGGCAGGTGCCACTGACGGAGTCTGCAAAGGAGAAAACCGCTTTTGTTACGCCGGAGGGTCTCTTCCACTATGTTGTCTTGCCTTTTGGGTTACATGGCGCTCCGGCCACATTCCAGAGGTTGATGGACGTGGTGTTGGAACCTCACCAGGCGTATGCATCAGCGTACCTTGATGACATCATTATTTACAGCTCCGATTGGCAGAC
The DNA here is from genome assembly GCF_048569485.1 of Anomaloglossus baeobatrachus. NCBI lineage: Eukaryota > Metazoa > Chordata > Amphibia > Anura > Aromobatidae > Anomaloglossus > Anomaloglossus baeobatrachus. The sequence goes on from NC_134358.1 coordinate 352,635,458, forward strand.
CCACTTGGAACGGGTACAAGCGGTGGTGGACGCGCTCCGAACAGCCGGATTGACCGCCAATCCCAAGAAATGTGCGTTGAGACTCACGGAAGCCCGCTACTTGGGCTACGTGATAGGCCAAGGAGTGATTAAGCCCCAAATTAACAAGGTTGAGGCGATCCAGAAGTGGCCTAGACCCCTGACCACGAAGCAGGTTAGGGCCTTCCTGGGTATCGTGGGGTACTACAGGAGGTTTGTAAAAGATTTTGCGGGACTATCAGCCCCCTTGAGGGACCTTCTCAAAGGCAAGAAGTCCGTCATGGTGCGCTGGACTCCGCAGGCCGAGGACTCCTTCCGGGCCCTGAAGGGGGTCCTGTGCGGACAGCCCGTTCTTGTAAACCCTGATTTCCGGAAGGAGTTCATAGTTCAGACTGACTCCTCGGAGGTCGGCCTGGGGGCAGTGCTGTCTCAGGTGGTTCAGGGGGAGGAACACCCCGTCACCTTCTTAAGTAGGAAGCTCACCCCTCCCGAGCGGAATTATAGTGTAGTGGAGAAGGAGTGCCTGGCGATCAAGTGGGCCTTGGAGTCCCTACGCTATTACCTGCTGGGACGGCAGTTTCGCTTGGTGACGGATCACTCTCCACTGGTCTAGATGAGTTCCGCCAAGGAACGGAATGCCCGGGTTACCCGGTGGTTCCTTTCTCTGCAGAACTTCCGGTTTACGGTTGAACACTGGGCCGGTAGGTTGCAGGGCAACGCCGATGCCTTGTCCCGCGGCCCGTGTTTGATGGCAGGAGTTCAACCCCGCTTGCTTGAACTGAGGGGGGGGGTATGTGAGACTGTGACCGGGGTTATCTATGACGGCCGGTACGTCTCACCCCGGTTGTGCTGACTCCATGAGAGAAAGTGTCCACTCCGGGGTTAATGCTGTTTCCCTACAGGCTGAAGTGAGGGTTAAAAGGAAACAGGAACATGGGCGTGGGTCCCTAGTGTGTGAGGGAATGAACACAACTCCCTGAGTATCTGCCGGAGAAACAAGTGTATGCTGTAATGGACTTGTGGTTTGTGCAATAAACCGTGTGCTGTAACCTTTGGTGCCTGGATCCCGTGTCTTCTGCTACGCAGCCGACCACGCTACCTCACAATATATATACATTTATATACATATATACATATGTATACATACATATACATACATATATATATATATATATATATATATATATATATATATATATATATATATAATATATATATGTCATGTAGAACTGTTGAAGGGTCTTCATCCCCCTCCTCTTCTTCACCAGCCACGGGTCTTCATGGCGATTATCTGATTGGCCTGGAAGCTTAAGGTATTTATGACTTTGGGTGATGGTAGAACTAAAGCCAACAGATTCAGAGAAAGACAATTCTTTGTGATATTGGCGGGAAAACTCCCAAAGCAGGTTTTTAAGTGCTGCTTTAATGCTAGAAAAATGAAAAACATATTGCCAGAATCCCTGTGTCGTGCGGAACCCAGCGCACCGTCTCACCCGACGGGGAGATCATCGGAATCATGTCCAATTAGTATTGGCCAGTAAAATTACACTAGAGGCGTTGTGTTTGGTATCAATGTAACTGTAAAATCGAGATATAAAATATGATGCTAATATCTTTCACCTGTGTGACCCAGGAGCAAAGATATGAAAAACCCTAGAATTATGGATCTTTGTGAACATCGGAGCACAGCCCACAAGAGACCATAAAATGATGTCACACAGTAAGGGGGGCTACCTAATGTATAATAGGAACAGCTTCATTCTGGGGGGCAGTCAGTACTGGAGGGCATCTTGAAGGGTGATGCTGGCCGATTATAACATCTTCTTCTCTTGAAGTTCCCTCCTACTCCCTAAGCGGACGTCACTTCTATGGCACAAGCTTAGTAAGTTTCACTTTTATACCTTTTATTTTAATGTAACTGTTATGCCGTAATGTGTATTGTTTCCTTTTGTAAATTCTTGTATATTCTTTAAACACTGCCTATTTTCGGATTAAATATATAAAAATTTAAGAGTTTCTTTCCTTATGCTTTATATAATTGTATTGCATTGAATTATTGGAGTGCTATCATTAAGGGTACCGAGGTATATAAATGTTCCATTAGCAGGAATCGGGGATATATACATTTACCCTTGCTGTGAGACCTCCAATATTTGGCATTATCAACTCAGCAGCCTCATCTTATGCATTGTCCTGCAGTACCAAATGTGGCCTTCACAAGGGGGGCGCTAGAGAGTAGTCGTGTGTGACAAATCAGTGAACAGCTGCGGATTTCTGAGTGACTTCCCCGGCTGTTCGTGACAAATTGGTGGCAAGCGGTGGGATATATAAAGATCGAACTCAGTGTTTAAATATACCTGGAACAATACTGTACGAGTAGCAGTTACCTGCTCCCTTCTCTCTTGTTTTCTATCCTATCTTTTATTTGGCAATTATGGATGCTGTGTCAGAAGCCTGGTACAATCAGCAGAAGAAGGAGGTTCTTGCTGCACTCTGCAGATCCAAGTTGATTGATGGCCATGGCAAAACGAGGCAGGACCTCATTAAAGAACTTTTACAATGGGACGCAGAGCATGTCCGTTCCCCCAGTGCTGGAGAAGAGGAGGCAAGCCAAGCCCAGGATAGTGCTTCTGCAGAGTCCCCACCATCAACTGCAAGCCAGAGCAGTGACCGTGGCAACATGGACTCATTCCTGAAGATGGCTCTACAACAATTCGCTGCAGATGACCGGCAGGGACGGCTAAACCTCATTCAGCAATATCGAGAGGCTGAGAGAGCCGAGTGAGAGGCTGAGAGAGCCGAGCGAGCCGAGCGCCAGGCTCAGGCCAAGCGAGAGGCCGAGAGAGCCGAGCGAGAGCGCCAAGCCCAGAGAGACCATGAATTGAATATCCTCAAAGCCCGGCAGCAGACATCTTTCTCACTAAACGGTGAGTCCAATAATGCCAGCAGCTTTAAGCCCCGACCGGAGCACTTTCCTGTGATGGAAAAGGACGGGGATTTGGACACCTTTCTGAGGGAATTTTAAAAGACTTGCTTGCAGTACCAGTTGCCCCCAGCACAATGGGCACGATACTTAACCCCAGGGCTGCGAGGCAAGGCCCTGGACGCGTTTGCCAGTCTCCCTCAAGAGCAGAGTGGAAACTATGGGGCCATAGAACAGGCCCTAATACGGAAGTATCAGCTGACTCCAGAGGTGTACCGAAAAAAATTCCGGACCCTCCAGCTCGGACCTCATGACAGCTACAGCGATTTGGAGGGTGGGCTCCAGAGCACCTTTGACCGGTGGATCCAAGGACTGTCCGTTACAATCTTTGAGGAGTTAAAGGACCTCATGGTGAAGGACCAACTCCTACATGTGTGTCCTGTGGAGGTTCGACAGTTTGTTATGGACCGAGAGCCCAAGGAGGCCTCAAAAGCAGCCCAGATTGCCGACGCCTATGTGGCCAACCGTGCATCGGGGGTGCGGAAGCCGTCCACCACCAGCTGGAAAGGGGGTAAGATGACAACTACAACCACCCCTGCCCCTATCAGCCGACCTCCCGTAGGTCCTGTGTCATCCACCAGTGCCCGGCCCACCTCTGACACTCGCAGGTGTTTTTCCTGCAACCAGCCTGGGCACCTCAGCTCCGTTTGCCCAGAGAGGCAGAAGAGGAACCCCACATCCAAGGGCCTACTGGAACTGTCCTTTTGGCAAGGAAGGCGGGTGGTAGGGCCTGCGAAAACCTACACCCCAACACCGTAGGCGGAACCCCCACTGTGGGGCTCAAGGACACTGGGTCCGACAGAACAAAACCAATTGAATAATTAGGTCCATAATATCACAAACCATATGTATGAACGGTCACCAAAAAAGACCACAAAGACAGCAAAAAGACCTTCATATTGAATAATAATTGCACCTCTACCTAATTAAATACCCCAAAAACATGTTTCATTTTATAATGAGGTGCAAATTTATTTACGAGTATGCAAAGTTAATTAAAGGGATAACAACAAAAAGAGCACAGAGTACACAGTAGTGTTTGTAGAATCATATTAAAAACAGGGGGGTGCACCTGAGGGGTCCAGCCCAGAAAACATGATCATATGGGAAATAATTCGTAAGGTACAATGATAACAAAACCAATGGATCAAAACACCAGGTTATTCAAAAGATCCCACAACATGCCATAAGTATTCATAGGACATATAGTGTCAGTTATTGCACAAACAGCCCACCAATTTGTATTATAGCAAGGTTAGCCATATATGTGCAGCAACCCAACAGTATAAAGAGCAACAAAATACACAGAAAGACAATTGAGTCTTAATCATATGCCAAAGGAAGCAGTTGAAAACATAATGCAACCCTTGGCATAATGTATACAATAATCAGACCCTCTTATGCATTTGTAAATGCCCAGAATAGCAGATATAAGTTAATGGTGCCATATTAACAAAGAGAGTTCCATGATTAGGTATATGCATGAAAAATAGTGATGTCACCAGGGATCCTGAGTGGGACCACTGAGCTGTGTTACTGGATCTGGTATCTTACCACAGAATCTGGGGAGACCCTCAACATGCACACCCCCCTGCACCTCGACGCGTTTCGCTGCCGCTTCGTCGGGAGGTGCAGGGGTGATGTGGGTGGCCGTTTATATAGGGGCCAGTATTCCTTACCGTCCCATGTTGGCGCGCCGCGGACACCTGATGTCCATCACCCACGCCGCACGGCGTCCCGGAAGCCAGACCGCGCATGCGCGCAAGCCAGACTCCCAATAGGACGCCGGGCAGAGAGGCGGGAGGATCAGGGGGCCGTGCGCGCACAGGACGGAGGCTGTCAGTACCATATTGGAAAAGGGACACCCGATGTCCATCACCCACGCCGGCCGGCGTCCAGGAAGCCAGACCGCGCATGCGCTCAAGTCAGACTCCCAAAGTGACGCCGGGCAGAGAGGAGGAGGTAGGATCAGGGGGCCGTGTGCATACAGGACGGAGGCTATCAGCACCATATTAGAGAAGGGAAAGGAGGAGGGCAACACAGCAATGCTGCACAGAAAGCGGACAACCAAATCCATACAAAAATAAAAAGTCATCACACCAATGTTACAATAGATTAAAAGTACAGAACATTTCTTTTTAGGTGTGCTGTTCATATACATGGCTGTGAATCCATAAGTGCAGACATCATTTCCGCTTTTTTTCTTTTCCATTCCTTCTTTTCCATCTCATCCATCCTGAATGTCAAGCCTACATAGCCAACCACATCTGAAAGATCATATAGTGAAAAAATAATAAAAAATGGTTAAAAACAAAAATATAAAACCGATGGCAAAACAGCCAACAGCAATTACAACCCCATATGACACAGCACCGCAGAGCAACAAGTCAAATCAAATCAAAAAGGGTCTATAACTGACCAGATCATTAAGACCCTTAGGTTTAATGGTGTCAAGCAATGTTATCCAGCGGACTTCTCTTTTAAGTAGGGCATTTTTTAGGTCGCCACCTCTAGCCCCAAGATGGACCTTCTCAATACCCCTGAACTTCAGCAATCGCCAGTTGGAATTATGGCATTCTTTGAAATGTTTAGGGATATTCTTTAAAAGGCAAATGTCTTCCGGTCTGTGCAGTTTGGCCGCATTCCTGATATCACGAAGGTGCTCAAGAATGCGCACCCTGAACTCACGGGATGTGAGCCCCACATACACCAGACCACACGGGCATATTGCCCAATAGATAATGCCTGATATCCGGCAGTTGATGAAGTCAGTGATTCTATATGTGGTTTTCTGTGATGAATCACAAAATTCCACAACACGGTCCATCTGTGGGCAAGCGCCACAGTCTCCACAGGGTCGGGAGCCCCATCTTATGCCCTTAATGGCCCCAAATGGTTTTACAGCAGCGGGAATGTAGTGACTTCTCACAATTTGATCTTTAAGGGTTTTTGACCTTTTGGGTGTAATCGCAGGTGATGGAGTCAAAATGTGAAATAGATCATTGTCAGTATGGAGGATTGACCAATGTTTTTTGATAATATCTGACATTTCCCTCCACTACGCATGATAAGGGGTAATGAAACGAATTACATCACCATCATCCTTCTTAATGTGAGTTTTGAGCAACTCACTACGTGGGGTGTCCCTTGCCCTAGTGTAGCCATCTTGTATGGCTTTGTGGTGATAGTGACGAGCTCCAAATCGTTTTTTTAAATCATCCGACTGTCGTTCGAACAATGCATCACTGGAACAGACACGTCTAACACGTAAAAATTGACCAACAGGTATGGAGTTAATCACCTGACTTGGGTGTGAAGATTTGGCACTCAGAAGAGAATTCACCGCTGTTTTCTTACGAAAAATATCTGTGCACAAAAGCCCATCGTTCCCTTTAAAAACTTGCACATCCAGGAAATCAATTTCATCACTGCTGTAGACATAAGTAAGATTGATGTTATTAGCATTAGCGTTGAGTCGTTGCATGAAGATGTCCAAGTGATTGATCTCCCCCTGCCAAATCAAAAAAATATCGTCGATGTAGCGCAGCCCCATATGAACTGCGCCCATCTCCGAATCTGGATATAAAATAGACCGCTCCCAATGTCCAAGAAAGAGGTTCGCGTATGAGGGCGCACAAGACGCCCCCATCGCAACTCCTCTCTCTTGGAGATAGAAGCGGTCCTTAAATAAAAAGAAATTATGGGAAAGAATGAATGTCAGTAGAAGCAGGAGGAGATCAATCAGTTGGACATCCAAAGCCGTAGTTCTTAAGAAAAAGTCAACTGCTTCAACACCATCATCATGAGATATAGATGTATATAGCGACTCAACGTCTGGAGTTACCATGACTACATCTGCTTCAAAGATGATACCCTCCAATCTGTTCAGAAATTCAGTTGAATCCTGGATGTAAGGTGCTGACCAATGGTTTCAAATAATAATCTAGGAACCTGCAAGCAGGCTCACATAGACTATTATTGCCGGAAACGATTGGTCTCCCTGGTGGACAAACTATATTCTTATGAACTTTTGGCAGAAAATAGATGGTGGGTATAATCGGGTAGTCAACAATCAAACCCTCAAAGATAGACTTGAGTATGACACCTCTTTCGAATGCCAAAAAAAGTAAATCATGAAGTTCGCTTTGATACCTCCTCAATGGGTTTGTTGTTAATTTAGTATAGCATTTGATGTCATTCAACTGTCTAAAAGCTTCCACTTCATATTTATCTTTACCCCAGACCACTACATTTCCACCTTTGTCCGACTGTTTTATCACCACATCATCCATGTTCTTCAGTTCTTTTAGAGCCAGACGTTGATTATACGTAAGATTGTCATGTGTGCGTTTACAAGGTAGGCATCTAAACTCCTGTGTTACCACCTTAATAAATGAGTCAATCACAGGACAAGTCGACAAAGGAGGAAATGCAGTGGATCTTTTTTTAATATATGATGGAAAATCAGCCATGTTTGAATCCTCCTGTTCCGCCAATAGCGACTCCAAAGCCCTCACTGCCTCTAATTCATCCATTGACAGGTCAGAATGTAAACTCTTCTCTTTTTTCAAAAAATATTTTTTGAAGAGAAGTTTTCGACCAAAAAGATTTAGGTCTTTAATGGCGGTGAAGACGTCGAAGTCAGCCACCGGCGAAAAGGATAGACCAAGCTGCAAAACATTAATCTGATCATCTGTGAGAATTTTATCAGTAAGATTTATTACCTTAAGTGTATCTGTGGGGTTAGAGGATTTTTTGGCATGTTGGCGTTGCTTTTTCTTGGTGGAATATCTGGTTTCCATCCTATGTGTGAAGAAACCATGTCCTCCTTGACCATTAAATGGGGGCCGGTATCGTGATGGTCCTTCCCCAGAGGAAAGTGACTCAGTATTCGATTGTGACTTAGAGCGGCTATTAGATCCTGATCTGAAAATTTTGTTGTGATGCCATCTGAAAACATTTCCACTCTGATAGTCAGCAACGTCACGTTTAAATTTTTGAGCCTTTTTCTGTTTGATGTCCGACTCCCATTCCTCACATTCCTTGATGAGTTCCCTATCGAATTCTGCCAAAGCACCCTCAGACATATTATCCTTAAGTTCTTTGTTAATTTTTTCAATTTCGCTCTCTAGTTCTTGAATTCTCTTTTTATCAAAGCCAATCAAGAGCTCCAACATAGTACGGGAGCACAGCTTACAGGCCTCCTCCCACCTATTCTTGAATATATCATCTTCAACTACAAAGGCAGGAAATGTCTGAATGCGTAAACCCCTAGGTATGATATCCTTAGAGAAGTACTGCTTCAGTGATGCCTTGTTCCACCAAGATTTAGTCCGCTTAAAAAGAAAATTTTTCAATTTGACCTGCAACTCGCGGTGCTGCACCGGGGGCGAAGAGCCAGACTGGCCGCCGCCATCCTCAAACACATCTGAGACCTGCGCTGCCCAGCTGGTATCTCGACCTCGGTAATCCATTGTTGGACCTATATTCCCAGGAAGAGCACAGAACAAAACCAATTGAATAATTAGGTCCATAATATCACAAACCATATGTATGAACGGTCACCAAAAAAGACCACAAAGACAGCAAAAAGACCTTCATATTGAATAATTATTGCACCTCTATCTAATTAAATACCCCAAAAACATGTTTCATTTTATAATGAGGTGCAAATTTATTTACGAGTATGCAAAGTTAATTAAAGGGATAACAACAAAAAGAGCACAGAGTACACAGTAGTGTTTGTAGAATCATATTAAAAACGGGGGGGTGCACCTGAGGGGTCCAGCCCAGAAAACATGATCATATGGGAAATAATTCGTAAGGTACAATGATAACAAAACCAATGGATCAAAACACCAGGTTATTCAAAAGATCCCACAACATGCCATAAGTATTCATAGGACATATAGTGTCAGTTATTGCACAAACAGCCCACCAATTTGTATTATAGCAAGGTTAGCCATATATGTGCAGCAACCCAACAGTATAAAGAGCAACAAAATACACAGAAAGACAATTGAGTCTTAGTCATATGCCAAAGGAAGCAGTTGAAAACATAATGCAACCCTTGGCATAATGTATGCAATAATCAGACCCTCTTATGCATTTGTAAATGCCCAGAATATCAGATATAAGTTAATGGTGCCATATTAACAAAGAGAGTTCCATGATTAGGTACATGCATGAAAAATAGTGATGTCACCAGGGATCCTGAGTGGGACCACTGAGCTGTGTTACTGGAACTGGTATCTTACCACAGAATCTGGGGAGACCCTCAACATGCACACCCCCCTGCACCTCGACGCATTTCGCTGTCGCTTCGTCGGGAGGTGCAGGGGTGATGTGGGTGGCCGTTTATATACGGGCCAGTATTCCTTACCGTCCCATGGTGGCGCGCCGCGGACACCTGATGTCCACCACCCACGCCGCACGGCGTCCCGGAAGCCAGACCGCGCATGCGCGCAAGCCAGACTCCCAATAGGACGCCGGGCAGAGAGGAGGAGGGAGGATCAGGGGGCCGTGCGCGCACAGGACGGAGGCTGTCAGTACCATATTGGATCCTGGATGTGCGAGTTTTTAAAGGGAACGATGGGCTTTTGTGCACAGATATTTTTCGTAAGAAAACAGCGGTGAATTCTCTTCTGAGTGCCAAATCTTCACACCCAAGTCAGGTGATTAACTCCATACCTGTTGGTCAATTTTTACGTGTTAGACGTGTCTGTTCCAGTGATGCATTGTTCGAACGACAGTCGGATGATTTAAAAAAACGATTTGCAGCTCGTCACTATCACCACAAAGCCATACAAGATGGCTACACTAGGGCAAGGGACACCCCACGTAGTGAGTTGCTCAAAACTCACATTAAGAAGGATGATGGTGATGTAATTCGTTTCATTACCCCTTATCATGCGTAGTGGAGGGAAATGTCAGATATTATCAAAAAACATTGGTCAATCCTCCATACTGACAATGATCTATTTCACATTTTGACTCCGTCACCTGCGATTACACCCAAAAGGTCAAAAACCCTTAAAGATCAAATTGTGAGAAGTCACTACATTCCCGCTGCTGTAAAACCATTTGGGGCCATTAAGGGCATAAGATGGGGCTCCCGACCCTGTGGAGACTGTGGCGCTTGCCCACAGATGGACCGTGTTGTGGAATTTTGGGATTCATCACAGAAAACCACATATAGAATCACTGACTTCATCAACTGCCGGACATCAGGGATTATCTATTGGGCAATATGCCCGTGTGGTCTGGTGTATGTGGGGCTCACATCCCGTGAATTCAGGGTGCGCATTCTTGAGCACCTCCGTGATATCAGGAATGCGGCCAAACTGCACAGACCGGAAGACATTTGCCTTTTAAAGAATATCCCTAAACATTTCAAAGAATGCCATAATTCCAACTGGCGATTGCTGAAGTTCAGGGGTATTGAGAAGGTCCATCTTGGGGCTAGAGGTGGCGACCTAAAAAATGCCCTACTTAAAAGAGAAGTCCGCTGGATAACATTGCTTGACACCATTAAACCTAAGGGTCTTAGTGATCTGGTCAGTTATAGACCCTTTTTGATTTGATTTGACTTGTTGCTCTGCGGTGCTGTGTCATATGGGGTTGTAATTGCTGTTGGCTGTTTTGCCATCGGTTTTATATTTTTGTTTTTAACCATTTTTTATTATTTTTTCACTATATGATCTTTCAGATGTGGTTGGCTATGTAGGCTTGACATTCAGGATGGATGAGATGGAAAAGAAGGAATGGAAAAGAAAAAAAGCGGAAATGATGTCTGCACTTATGGATTCACAGCCATGTATATGAACAGCACACCTAAAAAGAAATGTTCTGTACTTTTAATCTATTGTAACATTGGTGTGATGACTTTTTATTTTTGTATGGATTTGGTTGTCCACTTTCTGTGCAGCATTGCTGTGTTGCCCTCCTCCTTTCCCTTCTCTAATATGGTGCTGATAGCCTCCGTCCTGTATGCACACGGCCCCCTGATCCTCCCTCCTCCTCTCTGCCCGGCGTTACTTTGGGAGTCTGACTTGAGCGCATGCGCGGTCTGGCTTCCGGGACGCTGGCCGGCGTGGGTGATGGACATCGGGTGTCCCTTCTCCAATATGGTACTGACAGCCTCCGTCCTGTGCGCGCACGGCCCCCTGATCCTCCCTCCTCTCTGCCCGGCGTCCTATTGAGAGTCTGGCTTGCGCGCATGCGCGGTCTGGCTTCCGGGACGCCGTGCGGCGTGGGTGATGGACATCAGGTGTCCGCGGCGCGCCACCATGGGACGGTAAGGAATACTGGCCCCTATATAAACGGCCACCCACATCACCCCTGCACCTCCCGACGAAGCGACAGCGAAATGCGTCGAGGTGCAGGGGGGTGTGCATGTTGAGGGTCTCCCCAGATTCTGTGGTAAGATACCAGTTCCAGTAACACAGCTCAGTGGTCCCACTCAGGATCCCTGGTGACATCACTATTTTTCATGCATATACCTAATCATGGAACTCTCTTTGTTAATATGGCACCATTAACTTATATCTGCTATTCTGGGCATTTACAAATGCATAAGAGGGTCTGATTATTGTATACATTATGCCAAGGGTTGCATTATGTTTTCAACTGCTTCCTTTGGCATATGATTAAGACTCAATTGTCTTTCTGTGTATTTTGTTGCTCTTTATACTGTTGGGTTGCTGCACATATATGGCTAACCTTGCTATAATACAAATTGGTGGGCTCTTTGTGCAATAACTGACACTATATGTCCTATGAATACTTATGGCATGTTGTGGGATCTTTTGAATAACCTGGTGTTTTGATCCATTGGTTTTGTTATCATTGTACCTTACGAATTATTTCCCATATGATCATGTTTTCTGGGCTGGACCCCTCAGGTGCACCCCCCTGTTTTTAATATGATTCTACAAACACTACTGTGTACTCTGTGCTCTTTTTGTTGTTATCCCTTTAATTAACTTTGCATACTCGTAAATAAATTTGCACCTCATTATAAAATTAAACATGTTTTTGGGGTATATAATTAGATAGAGGTGCAATAATTATTCAATATTAAGGTCTTTTTGCTGTCTTTGCCGACAGAACACTGGTCCGCCCCGAACTGGTACCCCCTGAAAACTTTATCCCGGGAAAACTCCTGACTGTCGCCTTGGCGGGTGGTGTCCACCAATCCTTCCTAATGGCCCTGATTCCCCTCGACTGGGGTGCTGGGAGAGGGTGGAGGGAAGTGGGGGTGGATGAACATCTACCAACCAATGTTTTATTGGGGACTGATCTGGGGCGATTAGTTGCACAATTTCTCCCTGATGATCCTGCCGAATCCAAAAAGTCATGTGATACAAATGTTGTTAAGTCATGTGATGCAAATGTTGTTAAATCATGTGATGCAAATGTTGTTGATAAGTCATGCGACCCGAATGCGGATACCCAGAACGTAATTCCAAATGTTGTGCATGGTAATAAAGTGGAGGTTTGTACAGGGGAACTCAGCCATGCCACGCGGCAGGGTGACGTGGCTGAGGACGACCCCAAGGTAGCAAGTGTCTGTGCTGACAGAGATGGAGGCAGACATGAGAACCACGAGGACAGTGGTCAAATGCAGCTGAGCAGTGTCACAGCGGACAGTGACACAGCCAGTAGTACCTGTCAGGCTGATGGGGAAGAGTGGTTATTCCCCGGGGAGACAGCCTTCATCGGTGCTGTTACCCGCAGTCAGAGTGCCCAGAACGCAAATGAAACCTTACTGTGGTAGATTATGCTACCCGGTATCCGGAGGCAGTGGCTCTGTCCTCAGTTAGGGCCGATAAGGTGGCAGATGCCCTCTTGACCATATTCTCCCAAGTAGGATTTCCCAGGGAGATGCTTACCGACCAGGGGACTCAGTTCATGTCTCGTCTAATGGAGGCTCTCTGTAAGAAAAGGCAGGTGCGGCATCTGATATCAAGCGCTTATCACCCACAGACCAATGGTTTGTGTGAGCGATTTAATGGTACCCTTAAGCAGATGCTTAAGATGCTGGTTGAGTCACATGGACGCGACTGGGAGCGGTATCTCTCACACCTGCTGTTTGCCTACAGAGAGGTACCACAGGCCTCAACGGGGTTTTCCCCCTTCGAGCTCCTGTATGGCAGACGAGTCCCGGGGCCTCTTGGTCTGGTAAGGGAATCCTGGGAAGAGGAACTGAACTCCCCAGAAGTGTCCGTTGTGGAGTATGTCATTTGGCTCCGTGACAAAATGCAGTCCATGACGCAGATGGTTCATGAGAATATGGCGCAAGCCCAGGCTAGCGAGAAGCGATGGTATGACCAACACGCTCGAGAACGGGTGTACGAAGTGGGTCAGAAGGTGTGGGTCCTAGTCCCAATGACCCAGAACAAGCTTCAGGCGGCCTGGGAGGGTCCATACCTGGTGCATCAGCGCCTCAATGACGTAAACTACGTGGTCACCATCGACCATGCCAGGAAGAGGCAAAAGGTCTTCCATGTCAACATGATGAAAGCTCATCATGACAGGGAAGCCTTTGCCCTTCCTGTGTGTAGTCTTCCCGAGGAAGGCGAAAGTGAAGTCTTGGTGTACTTGCTCGCCTCGGCCCGGGATGGAGGGTCTATCGAGGAGGCGGCATTCAACCCACAGCTATCCCTGGACCAAAGGTCCCAGCTGCGGGAGGTATTCCGGCCCTACCTGATGACCTTCACGAATGTCCTAGGGAAGACATCCCTAACCACCCACCAGGTGGACACAGGGAGTCATTCCCCAGTTCGTCAACCCCCATACCGTGTCTCCCTAGAGGTACAAAAGGACATAAAAAGGGAGATCGATGAAATGCTAGTCCTGGGAGTGATCCAGAGGTCCAAAAGTGCATGGGCCTCGCCTGTAGTCTTGGTTCCAAAAAAGGACTGGACAACCCGGTTTTGTGTGGACTACAGGAGGCAAAATGCAATCACAGCACCCGATGCGTACCCGATGCCACGCATCGATGAGTTACTGGATTGCTTAGCCGGGGCCCGGTACCTGACCATCATGGACCTGAGTCGAGGGTACTGGCAGATTCCTATGTCCAAGGAAGCACAGGAAAGGTCCGCCTTCATCACCCCATTCGGGCTGTATGAATCCCTTGTCATGCCCTTTGGCATGAGAAATGCTCCTGCCACTTTCCAGCGATTGGTCGACCAGCTGCTCGAGGGACTAGGAGGGTTTGCAGTAGCTTACCTGGATGACATTGCCATCTTTAGTCCCACTTGGGAGGAACACCTGGGGCACCTAGAGCAGGTGCTCAGGTGGATCCAAAGCGCTGGTCTGACTATAAAGCCAGGGAAGTGTCAGATCGGCATGACGGAGGTACAGTACCTCGGACACAGAGTGGGTGGCGGGAACCTGAAACCAGAGCCAGGGAAGGTTGGTGCCATCACCTTCTGGCCTACCCCCAAGTCAAAGAAGCAGGTGATGTCCTTCTTAGTTACGGCAGGGTACTATAGGAAGTTCGTTCCTAACTATAGTGCTCTTGCTAAGCCGTTGACGGACCTCACCAAAAAGAAGCTACCGCAAGTAGTCACCTGGACAGATGACTGTGAACGGTCCTTCAGGGCACTCGCCAGTTCCCCAATCCTACAAGCCCCGGACTTCACCCGACGGTTCATAGTTCAGACAGATGCCAGTGCGTTTGGGTTTGGTGCAGTACTCAGCCAGGTAAATGGGAAGGGAGAGGAGCATCCGGTGATGTTTCTCAGCCGCAAGCTCTTATCCCGGGAAGTGGCCTACGCCACTGTGGAGAAGGAGTACCTCGCTATAGTGAGGGCCCTGCGGAAACTGCAGTCCTACCTATATGGACGCAACTTCACCATAGTGACAGACCACAACCCTCTCAGCTGGCTACACCGGGTGGTCGGCGACAATGGTAAGCTACTGCGGTGGAGCTTGGCACTACAGCAGTATGACTTTACCATTAAACACAGGAAGGGTGTTGAGCATGGCAACGCTGATGGGCTGTCCCGGCAGGGGGATGCCAGCGAGGTAGGCTTAGGAGACGATTGGCAAATCAATCTCCCATGCTACCTCAAAAAGGGGGAGGTGTCATGTAGAACTGTTGAAGGGTCTTCATCCCCTTCCTCTTCTTCACAGCCACAGGTCGTCATGGCGATTATCTGATCGGCCTGGAAGCTTAAGGTATTTATGACTTTGGGTGATGGTAGAACTAAAGCCAACAGATTCAGAGAAAGACAATTCTTTGTGATATTGGCGGGAAAACTCCCAAAGCAGGTTTCTAAAGTGCTGCTTTAATGCTAGAAAAATGAAAAACATTTATGATTATGTACTTAATTGTAGAACACTGGGTAAAACAGACACAGAAAAAGACTTGGGTGTATGGGTGGATGATAAACTTCACTTTAGTGGACAGTGTCAGGCAGCTGCTGCCAGGGCTAATAAAATAATGGGATGTATTAAAAGAGGTATAAGTGTTCATGAAAAAAATATAGTTCTACCTCTGTACAAGTCACTAGTGCGACCGCACTTAGAATACTGTGTACAATTCTGGTCACCGATATATAAGAAGGACATAGCTGAACTGGAGAGGGTGCAGAGAAGAGCGACCAAGATTATTAGAGGAATGGGTGGGCTGCAATACCAAGACAGGTTATTAAACTTGGGGTTATTTAGTCTGGAAAAACGAAGGCTTAGGGGGGATCTAATCACAATGTATAAATATATGAGGGGACAGTACAGAGACCTTTCCAAAGATCTTTTTACACCTAGGCCTGCGACTGGAACACGGGGGCATCCGCTACGTCTGGAGGAAAGAAGGTTTAATCATAATCACAGACGAGGATTCTTTACTGTACGAGCAGTGAGACTATGGAACTCTCTGCCGCATGAGGTTGTAATGAGTGATTCACTACTAACATTTAAGCAGAGCCTGGATGCCTTTCTTGAAAAATTTAATATCACCAGTTATGTATATTAGATTTTATGACAGGGTATTGATCCAGGGAACTAGTCTGATTGCCGGATGTGGAGTCAGGAAGGAAATTTTTTCCCCATTGGAACTTGTTTGCCACATTGGGGTTTTTTTTTGCCTTCCTCTGGATCAACATGTTAGGCTACGGGTTGAACTAGATAGACTTAGAGTCTCCCTTCAACCTTAAAAACTATGATACTATGATACTATGATACTATGATATTGCCAGAATCCCTGTGTCGTGCGGACCCCAGCGCACCGTCTCACCCGACGGGGAGATCGTTGGAATCACGTCCAATTAGTATTGCCCAGTAAAATTGTACTAGAGGCGTTGTGTTTGGTATCAATGTAACTGTAAAATCAAGATATAAAATATGACGCTAATATCTTTCACCTGTGTGACCCAGGAGCAAAGATATGAAAAACCCTAGAATTATGGAACTTTGTGAACATCAGAGCACAGCCCACAAGAGACCATAAAATGATGTCACAGAGAAAGGGGGGCTACCTAATGTATAATAGGAACATCTTCATTCTGGGTGGCAGTCAGTACTAGAGGGCATCATGAAGGGTGATGCTGGCCGATTATAACATCTTCTTCTCTTGGAGTTCCCTCCTACTCCCTAAGCGGACATCACTTCTATGGCACAAGCTTAGTAAGTTTCACTTTTATACCTTTTATTTTAATGTAACTGTTATGCCGTAATGTGTATTGTTCCCTTTTGTAAATTCTTGTATATTCTTTAAACACTGCCTATTTTCGGATTAAATATATAAAAATTTAAGAGTTTCTTTCCTTATACTTTATATACGAATCCATAACCCCGAAGGGCCTTATGCTATCTGAACCGGGTCCCCAGCTACCTGTAGAAAGTCTGGGTGGTGGCAGCGTAATTGTATTGCATTGAATTATTGGAGTGCTATCATTAAGGGTACCGAGGTATATGAATATTCCATTAGCAGGAATCGGGGATATATACATTTACCTTTGCTGTGAGACCTCCAATATTTGGCATTATCAGCTCAGCAGCCTCATCTTATGCATTGTCCTGCAGTACCAAAAGTGGCCTTCAGACAAGAGGGGCGCTAGAGAGTAGTCGTGAGTGACAAATCAGTGAACAGCTGCGGATTTCTGAGTGACTTCCCTGGCTGTTCGTGACATATATATATATATATATATATATATATATATATATATAATGTATGTGTATATATATATATATATATATATATATATATGTGTATATATATAATATATATATATATATATATATATGTATGTATACATATATATATATATATATACATATATATATACATGTATGTAGAACAAGCTGAAGAAGGATCCAGCAAGGCAGAATGACTCCAAAGGGCAACAAATTTTTTTTTTTTCTCTCTATCTTTATTGTCGAAGAATAAAAAATTCCAGAGCTCTTGACAAGTTGTTAAGTGCAAGGTATATGCAGTATGGACTACGCGTTTCGGCGGACGCAGCCGCCTTCTTCATGGTTTCAAGACAAAACTCATATATATATATATATACAGTGCCTACAAGTAATATTCAGCCCCCTGCAGATTTATTAGGTTTGATAAGATGCAAATAAGTTAGAGCCTGCAAACTTCAAACAAGAGCAGGATTTATTAACAGATGCATAAATCTTACAAAACAACAAGTTATGTTGGTCAGTTAAATTTTAATAAATTTTCAACATAAAAGTGTTCAACCCCTAGGTTTAATATTTTGTGGAATAACCCTTGTTTGCAATTACAGCTAATAATCGTCTTTTATAAGACCTGATCAGGCCGGCACAGTTCTCTGGAGTTATCTTGGCCCACTCCTCCATGCAGATCTTCTCCAAGTTATCTAGGTTCTTTGGGTGTCTCATGTGGACTTTAATCTTGAGCTCCTTCCACAAGTTTTCAATTGGGTTAAGGTCAGGAGACTGACTAGGCCACTGCAACTCCTTGATTTTTTCCCTCTTGAACCAGGCCTTGGTTTTCTTGGCTGTGTGCTTTGGGTCGTTGTCTTGTTGGAAGATGAAATGACGACCCATCTTAAGATCCTTGATGGAGAAGCGGAGGTTCTTGGCCAAGATCTCCAGGTAGGCCGTGCTATCCATCTTCCCATGGATGCGGACCAGATGGCCAGGCCCCTTGGCTGCGAAACAGCCCCACAGCATGATGCTGCCACCACCATGCTTGACTGTAGGGATGGTATTCTTGGGGTCGTATGCAGTGCCATCCAGTCTCCAAACGTCATGTGTGTGGTTGGCACCAAAGATCTCGATCTTGGTCTCATCAGACCAGAGAACCTTGAACCAGTCTGTCTCAGAGTCCTCCAAGTGATCATGAGCAAACTGTAGACCAGCCTTGACATGACGCTTTGAAAGTAAAGGTACCTTACGGGCTCGTCTGGAATGGAGACCATTGCGGTGGAGTACGTTACTTATGGTATTGACTGAAATCAATGTCCCCACTGCCATGAGATCTTCCTGGAGCTCCTTCCTTTTTGTCCTTGGGTTAGCCTTGACTCTTTGGACAAGCCTGGCCTCGGCACGGGTGGAAACTTTCAAAGGCTGTCCAGGCCGTGGAAGGCTAACAGTAGTTCCATAAGCCTTCCACTTCCGGCTGATGCTCCCAACAGTGGAGACAGGTAGGCCCAACTCCTTGGAAAGGGTTTTGTACCCCTTGCCAGCCTTGTGACCCTCCACGATCTTGTCTCTGATGGCCTTGGAATGCTCCTTTGTCTTTCCCATGTTGATCAAGTATGAGTGCTGTTCACAAGTTTGGGGAGGGTCTTAATTAGTCAGAAAAGGCTGGAAAAAAAGATAATTAATCCAAACATGTGAAGCTCATTGTTCTTTGTGCCTGAAATACTTCTTAATACTTTAGGGGAACCAAACAGAATTCTTGTGGTTTGTGGGGTTGAATAATAAATGACCCTCTGAATAAACTTTTTACACAATTTAAAAAAAAAAAACGGGTTGAACTAGATGGACTTAGATTCTCCCTTCAACCTTAAAAACTATGATACTATGATACTATGATACTATGATACATATACATATATATATATACAGTATGTATATGTGTCGCCCTGGGCAAGCCAGGGGACACGGGTCACAACACCACCACACCCCACACTTCAGGTAGGCACACCTGCTAACCAGAAACCCTTGTTGCCTTCCTCCAGAGGTTGATGATGCACACCAGGGGGTGGGCCAGGCAGTTGGCTCCGCCCACCAAGGAGCTCACAGCTCTGGAGGCAGGAAGTAACCAGGCAGATAGAGTTGGGAGGAGTAGGAGTGAGGAGTTCTGTCAGGGAGGAGGAAGTGGAAGGAGAGAGAGTAGCCCAGGCAGGGCTTGAGTAAAGAGCAGTTTAGCCCAGGCAGGGGCTAGAGTAAACAACCAGAAGTGAAAGTAAAGAAAGTGACAGAAGGAAAGAAAGCCTGAGAGCCCAGCTGTGTGTAGGGCTAGAACAGCAAGGTCAGCGACGGCGGTGACTGTCCGGAGGGGGACCGTTTGGAAGTTCCTGGAAGGACCCCGTTGGCTGTGTGCCCGGTGGTCTGGAGCAGTGTTCCGAAGGACAGTCAGCACCAGGGCAGGGGCCTCTCGGACCCCGGCAAGGCTAGGAGTCGCCCAATTTGCCGAATCCGTCAGTGAAGGGGACGTAGATCCCCCAACAACAAAGTCCCGATTGACGGCAACAGCCCGACCATAACCGGGGAGACACCGCCACCGCCAAGGCACCAGTTTCCCCAGGGCCAGCGCCTGCGGGCAAAGTGTAGAGCTCCTCCGGCCCAGATTGCAGTCGGGGAGCGGGTAACCGGAGGGAATCCACCGCAACCATCAGACAACACAGGTGCAAGGAAGAGAGACGTCACCGTCACCTACCGGGAGTGCAGGTGCAGCCGTCTGTGGGACCGTCCTACCAGCCGTTGGTTTACCGTACAAACTGTGTCCGTGTCTCAGGCTGAGTGAGTACCACAGTGCCGCAAGGCACAGCGCTGCCCCCGCGTCCCTGCGCCCTCCAGGCCCTACACTTTACATCTCTCCACCATCCCCGGGATCACCAACCCCTACCCACGGAGGGGCAACACAACACCGGGCTGCTCCCATCACCATCCCCGGGATCCCCATCCAAAGCAGCGGTGGTGCAATCACCACAACCGTGGGTGGCGTCACGAACTATAACCCCAACAAACACCCCCCCTTTCACTCACGGGCGAGGAGTGTCGCTCGAGACACCCCGGGATCCGGCCCGCAGCTCGAGCCACCAGGAGCAACTGCCGGACCCGAGCAGAAGGGGTGAGCGCGGTGTGCTGACACCCTCCTCCCCGCCCGCGACAACTTGTCGTCACGAACAGGATCTTACCGCTCTGCCGTCAGGTGGAGGTGCGCCTTGTTACCGCCGGAGGTATCCGGCAGAAAAATTTCAGAAGCCGCCATCTTTGGCGCGAAAAGTTCCCGCTCGAGCGTCTTCTCGAGCAGTAGAGGCGCGAAGGCCAAAACCCCGCCCCGAGAGAGGAGGGGCCGGAAAGAGCTAAGGGGGACGGAAACAAGATGTCTGCGCCCGACGGAGCCGCTGGAGGAGCGGTGGTCGCAGCCGCAGCGGCACCCGCGGATGGGAATGGGCCTGCCCAGGTCCCGGCCGTACTGGCGGGAGGTGCCGCGGCCCCCGCGCTTGCTCAGGTCATGCCGTTTTCCTTGCCCTATGCGCCCGGAGCTGCCTGGCTACCGCAGTATGACGGGAAACCGGATGCCTTGCAGGCCTTCCGGAAAAAGCTTAACCCGTTGCTAGAGCTGTACCCCCTGACTGACAAGCAACGTGCAGCGATAGTGCTAGGCCAGTTAACCGGTGCGGCGGAGCAGGAAGCGGAGACCTGGGCCGAGGGGGAACGGCTCTCTGTAGCCACCATCTTCGAGAAGCTACAGACTGCCTTCGAGACCCGGACTGAGGCTGAGCTGAGGATGCAGTTTTACCAGTGCCGGCAACGAGCTGGGGATAGTATTCGAGACTATGCTCTACGTCTGCAGACCGCCCTCCGCACGCTGAAGCGGGTGAACTCTATTAATGAGGCGGATAGCAACAAGATGTTAGTGGAGCAATTTGCGCAGGGGATGAGGTCCCCTGAGGATTGTAAACAACTCCGGCTGTGGGCCCTGGAACGCCCTGATGTGGACTTTGCTGTGTTAAAGGAGCGGGCTATCAAAGCACTACAGCCCCCAGCTGCTGAAATTCTGGAACCCGTCCCGTGGCCCGTCGAGACGGCTCCCGTTGTGGCGGCTCCAGCCAAACCAACCTCCTTACTACCTGCAGCCTCGAGCAGCACAGTGGAAGAACTGGCAGCCCAGGTCCGTCGCCTGGACGGAGACCTTGCCAAAATCCTTGCTGCACTACAACCTCTGACCAGATCTCAGCCCCCAGCGCAGATATAGCTTGCTGACAGTCCCGAAGATGTTCCCTGGATGCAGCGGAGAAGCGCTAACAACCCGCGGAGCAGACCTCCAATCTGCTACAAGTGCCGTAAGCCGGGCCATGTGTACCGACAGTGCCCGTTAAACGAGCAACCCCTGGGGCCCCGGGCCAATCCTCAGGAGTAGAACACCGTGGCCCCCCGGACTGGCGAGACCGATATGTCGGGGCCCGCCCTATCATCCCTGTGGCTGTGGACGGCATACCCGTGATGGCTCTCTTGGACACTGGATCCCAGGTAACTACCATACCGTACACATTGTATCAGCAATATTGGGCCACAGACGAACTGGCGCCTCCAGACAATAGTATAAATTTGATTGCCGCTAATGGACTTCCATTGACTCAGGTGGGGTATAAAGAGGTGGCTATGACAGTGGGGCAAGCTGAACTGCAACACCAGGGTATGATTGTGATCATGAATGAGCCTAGTGATCATAACCCGAAAATAGTGCTGGGAACCAATGTGATGGAACACTGTATGGCTGATGTGTTGAACCTGTTGCAGCAGCTAGCCGCCACGGCGGCGGGGAGCCGGCAGAGGGCTGTGCAGCGTGAGATCCGCGCCCTGATGTACCGCCAGCATGTAAGCTCAACCGGAGGGGAGATTGGTGGAGTGCGAGTGATGGATGTTGCTCCATTGACTGTGCCCCCTAGGAGTGAGATGATGATCTGGTGTAGGGCAGCAGTAGGGCCTCAAGGGCGTGACTACCCTGCGATGATGGAGCCCATGCCTTCCGAGCACTGGCCCACTGTAGTGGCCGCCCGAGGGGTGGTAGATGTGAAGAAAGGGAGAGTGCCTGTGAGAGTGTTAAACTGTGGGGAGGAAGAAGTCAGGCTCCCCCGGTATGCCACCATTGCCAAACTGCTCACCCTGGACCCTCACACTATCCAGGAAGCCCGTCCATCCACACTCCCACCTACCACCAGCACTTCCCCATCACAGGGGGACACCAAGGAGTGGCACCAACAGCTACATGTGGGCACTGACGATACCCCTACACATCACAGGGCAGGGGTACACAGGGTAGTGCAGGAATACGAACAGGTTTTCAGTAAGCACCCCCTAGACTTTGGGCAGATCAAGGGGGTCCAACACCACATTCCCACGGGTGAACATCCCCCTATCAAAGAGAGGTATAGACCTATTCCCCCTGCACATTACCAGTGTGCCAAAGATATGTTGAAGAATATGAAGGAGGCAGGGGTTATTCGGGACAGTTGTAGTCCCTGGGCCGCTCCGTTGGTACTGGTCAAGAAGAAGGATGGTACCATGCGGATGTGTGTGGACTATCGGAAGATCAACCAGATAACCCATAAACATGCATATCCATTGCCTCGTATTGAAGAATCTTTGGCTGCACTGAGAACTGCAAACTACTTCTCGACCCTTGACCTCACCAGCGGATACTGGCAAGTGGCCGTGGCCCCCGAGGACCGGGAGAAGACCGCCTTCACCACCCCGATGGGGCTCTGCGAATTCAATAGCATGCCGTTTGGGCTGTGCAATGCCCCCGGGACCTTCCAACGGTTGATGGAGTGCTGTCTGGGACATTTAAACTTCGAGACCGTCCTGCTGTATTTGGATGATGTGATTGTTTATTCCCAGACGTATGAGGCCCATCTGGAGCACCTGGCCGAGGTGTTCGCGTCCCTTGCCAAGTTCGGGATGAAGTTGAAGCCCTCGAAGTGCCATCTGCTGAAACCCAGGGTGCAGTATCTAGGACATGTGGTGAGTGCGGATGGTGTCGCCCCCGACCCTGAGAAGATCACTGCCATCCAGAGCTGGCCGAGGCCGACCACAGTGAGGGAAGTAAGGCAGTTCCTGGGTCTGGTGGGGTACTATCGGCGCTTTATAAAGGGGTACACGAAGATGGCTGCCCCCATGCAAGATCTCCTCGTGGGACAGACCAAAGGTGGTAGACCCATTGGAGCCCCACTGTTGTGGGAGGACAAGCATGAGGAGTCCTTTGGCCAGTTGAAGGCGGCCTTGACCGGAGAAGAGGTCTTGGCGTACCCTGACTATGGGCGCCCGTTCATCCTCCACACGGACGCCAGTAACGTGGGGCTAGGAGCGGTCTTGTCCCAGGTCCAGGATGGAAAGGAGAAGGTGATTGCCTACGCCAGCCGAAAACTCCGGCCGACCGAAAGGAACCCTGAGAACTATAGCTCCTTCAAGCTCGAGCTATTGGCGTTGGTGTGGGCTATCACAGAGCGGTTCCGCCACTACCTGGCGGCGGAAAAATTCACCGCGTTTACGGACAACAATCCGCTAACTCACCTGAACACGGCCAAGTTGGGCGCGCTGGAGCAGCGGTGGGTAGCCCGGTTAGCCAACTATGATTTCACCATAAAGTACCGAGCTGGTCGTGTCAACATCAATGCAGATGCACTCTCCCGGATGCCCCATTTGTCAGAAGAGGGGTGTGAGGATGACGACCTCGAGGAGATTGAGTTGCCTGCGTTTCACCAGCCGCCTACTGAGAGAGTACAAGTGTGTCAGCAACGGGTGGATCTGGACCCGCGGCCCAGCCAAGAGTGGCAGGACGCCCAGGACCAAGCGCCGGCTGTCCGCCTTGTCAAGACCCTGGTGGAACAAGGTGCTATGGGAATAGACCCTGCCGCTCCAGCCGAAGCCCAACGCTTGTGGAAGGAACGGAAACAGCTCTACCTACACCAAGGGAGGCTGTACCGTGAGCTGATCAACCCAAAGACCCATGAGAAAATATGCCAGTTGATCGTTCCTCAGGCCGAGGTTGCTACTGTCCTGCGGGCATACCATGATGGTGCTGGCCACTTCGGGTGGAAGAAGCTGGAGATGCTGTTGAGGGAGCGGTTCTATTGGAGTGGGATGCGTGAATCGGTGGAAGCCTGGTGCCGAGAGTGCGGTCCTTGTACACTGAGGAGAAAGGACGAGACTAGCCAGAGGGCACCGTTACATCCCATAGTCACCCATCAGCCGCTGGAGCTGGTCGCCCTGGACCATGTCAAGCTCACCCCTAGCCGAAGTGGGTACACCTACGCATTGACCATGGTAGACCACTACTCAAGATTCATGGTGGTAGTCCCCGTTAAGGACTTGACTGGTCGAACCGCTGCTCGAGCGTTCCAGGCCTATTTTTGCCGACCCCATGGGTACCCCGAGAAGGTGCTGACTGACCAAGGCCCGGCTTTTGAGCAGAAGTGTTTCATGAATTCTGCCAGTTGTACGGCTGCAAGAAGATCCGGACCACTCCGTACCTTGCCCAAACCAACGGCATGTGCGAGAAAATGAATCACTTGGTCCTGGGGCTCCTCAAGACACTACCGCTGGAAGAACGGAACATGTGGCCGGAAAAGTTACCCGACTTGGTCGACATGTACAATAATATCCCATCCAGCTCGACGAAGTGCACCCCAGCGTATCTGATGAGGGCCCGGCCTGGCCGCCTGCCGGTGGATCTGGAGATGGGGTTGGAGGCTCCGGAAGCACTCCCTTCAACGGCAGAGTGGGAAAGTCGGAGGAGGGCCCAGTACCGGCAAATCCAGGAGTATGTGGAGAAAAACCTCAGTCGAAGTCGAGAACAGCAAGAGCACCGGTTCAACCAGAAGGCGCCTGCAGGTCCTTTCCAGCCAGGAGATGTGGTGCTGAAACGGAAGAGAAAAGCCCACAAACTGGATGACCAGTGGGAGCAAGTCCCTTACGTCGTACAACCCGCCAAGTGGGACAATGGGAAGACCTACCAGATCAGTCGTGACCAAGGGGGCACCCTGGCCACAGTTTCTCGGGACCATCTAAAAAAATGCCCCCCAGCGTTGAAAGCAGAAGCTGAAGTACCGGTTCCTCCACCAGTGGAGAAGGCAGCAGAGGTAATCCACACTGTAATGGGTGACTTCCCAGCAAACTGGCCTACACAGAACGGCGCGGTGATACTTCCAGTGATACTGTTCCCACAACCCGTGGAGGAAGAAGTAGTGGAAGTGGTTAACCGTGAGCCAGAACCAGTGCCAGTGCCCAGGGATGAACCTGTACCCAGCCCCCCTGCACCTCCGCCTGCTCCACACTATAGCAGGGAGGAGGAACCGATTGTTCCCTCTACCCCACTGTCTAGCACCACTGACACCGGGCCCCGAAGGTCCACCCGTTCCAACCTAGGTAGACCCCCACTTAGGTACAGGGAGACCGTTCTATGAGTCAGAGGGGCCCGCAAATGTAAAAGAATGTTGTTTGATGTTTAAAAGTTTGAAAGTTTTGAAAAATGAAAAACACTGATTGAACCGAGTTTTCACCTGATTATCTGCTGTGATTAGCAACCGGCTGGAGCCGGCACCGTTGTCCCCGTGGGGACCGTTTAAAATGCATGGGAACTATCAATGGACAAGCCCGTGAACTCTGCAGGGCAACCACAAACGTTAGTGGCTTGTAAATATGTTGGTTACCGTTACCGTTTCCGCAATGCCGCCTCCGGAGAGGCAGGTTGGAGGGAGGGCCCTGAGCAGAGCAGGCCAGGGCCCAGCCACCAAAGGAACCGGTGGCTACCCTCTGGAGGGGAAGGACAGATCCCGCTCGGGTGACTTGTGCTGGACTGTGGGTCAAGGGGTGCTGCCTGGGCTTTAGGGGCAGCATCAGGGCCAGGTTGCTTGGGTGGGAGAGAGCGGAAACCGTGACCGTACACCGTTGTAACGTTAAAGTAAATGTGCCTCCCGTTTTGGGAAGAATTTATTAAAAATGTCTTATGTTTTGTTTAACCCTGTTATCCCCTTTTTGCAGAAAAATAAAACCGGTGTAGGACGGCAGCCCGCGGACGGTCTGCATTTTGCTAAGGGGGAATGTGTCGCCCTGGGCAAGCCAGGGGACACGGGTCACAACACCACCACACCCCACACTTCAGGTAGGCACACCTGCTAACCAGAAACCCTTGTTGCCTTCCTCCAGAGGTTGATGATGCACACCAGGGGGTGGGCCAGGCGGTTGGCTCCGCCCACCAAGGAGCT
Organism: Anomaloglossus baeobatrachus; assembly: GCF_048569485.1. NCBI lineage: Eukaryota > Metazoa > Chordata > Amphibia > Anura > Aromobatidae > Anomaloglossus > Anomaloglossus baeobatrachus. The sequence continues at coordinate 352,661,888 of NC_134358.1, forward strand.
CACAGCTCTGGAGGCAGGAAGTAACCAGGCAGATAGAGTTGGGAGGAGTAGGAGTGAGGAGTTCTGTCAGGGAGGAGGAAGTGGAAGGAGAGAGAGTAGCCCAGGCAGGGCTTGAGTAAAGAGCAGTTTAGCCCAGGCAGGGGCTAGAGTAAACAACCAGAAGTGAAAGTAAAGAAAGTGACAGAAGGAAAGAAAGCCTGAGAGCCCAGCTGTGTGTAGGGCTAGAACAGCAAGGTCAGCGACGGCGGTGACTGTCCGGAGGGGGACCGTTTGGAAGTTCCTGGAAGGACCCCGTTGGCTGTGTGCCCGGTGGTCTGGAGCAGTGTTCCGAAGGACAGTCAGCACCAGGGCAGGGGCCTCTCGGACCCCGGCAAGGCTAGGAGTCGCCCAATTTGCCGAATCCGTCAGTGAAGGGGACGTAGATCCCCCAACAACAAAGTCCCGATTGACGGCAACAGCCCGACCATAACCGGGGAGACACCGCCACCGCCAAGGCACCAGTTTCCCCAGGGCCAGCGCCTGCGGGCAAAGTGTAGAGCTCCTCCGGCCCAGATTGCAGTCGGGGAGCGGGTAACCGGAGGGAATCCACCGCAACCATCAGACAACACAGGTGCAAGGAAGAGAGACGTCACCGTCACCTACCGGGAATGCAGGTGCAGCCGTCTGTGGGACCGTCCTACCAGCCGTTGGTTTACCGTACAAACTGTGTCCGTGTCTCAGGCTGAGTGAGTACCACAGTGCCGCAAGGCACAGCGCTGCCCCCGCGTCCCTGCGCCTTCCAGGCCCTACACTTTACATCTCTCCACCATCCCCGGGATCACCAACCCCTACCCACGGAGGGGCAACACAACACCGGGCTGCTCCCATCACCATCCCCGGGATCCCCATCCAAAGCAGCGGTGGTGCAATCACCACAACCGTGGGTGGCGTCACGAACTATAACCCCAACAAACACCCCCCCTTTCACTCACGGGCGAGGAGTGTCGCTCGAGACACCCCGGGATCCGGCCCGCAGCTCGAGCCACCAGGAGCAACTGCCGGACCCGAGCAGAAGGGGTGAGCGCGGTGTGCTGACACCCTCCTCCCCGCCCGCGACATATACACATACATATATCTAATATATAAAGCTGAATGTGTGTGTATATTTATGTGTGTGTGTATGTCCGGGATTGGCATCTGCACCGTTGCAGCTACATCCACAAAATTTTGCACCCTCACATATCTGTACGCTGAGAGTGTCATAGGCTATGTTTTGAGGGGAAATTTTTTAACTTTACAGTTATTCGCCAAAAAAGCTTCCTCCATTAAAGCGAATGGAGCTGGAAGCCACAGTGCAGCCAGAACTTCAGAAGAATTCACAGCCATGCCCTTATATGGAATGTTGGCGTGTCACAATGCAGCCAGGGAAAGAGACAGACACAGACAGGGGAAGAGGCAGACACAGATAGGGTAAGAAACAGACATAGACAGGGTAAGAGACAGACACAAAGAGACAGACACAGACAAAGAGACAGAGACTGACAGGGAAAGAGACAGGGAAAGAAAAGGAAAGAGACAGACAGGGTAAGAGACAGACAAAGACAGGTAAAGAGACAGGCAGGGAAAGAGACAGACAGGGAAAGAGACAGACAGGGAAAGAGACAGACAGGGACAGTGACAGAGATAGATAGACAGGGAAAGAGATAGATTGACAGACAGGGAAAGAGATTGAGACAGACGGAGAAAGAGACAGACAGTCAGAGACAGTCAGGGAAAGACACAGACAAAGAGATAGAGAGAGAGACAGAGAGATATATACAGAGGGGGAGACAGAGAGAGAATGGGAGAGATAGAGAGACAGTTACTATCCCGGGAATGTAAATACATTCTATTTTGTCAACAGCAGTCATTAGCCCGGGCGAAGCCGGGTAGTACAGCTAGTACATATATATATGTATGTGTATATATATATATATATATATATATATATATATACACACACACACACACACACACACACATATATATATATATACATATATACACACATATATATGCACATACATATACATATATATACATACATATATATACAAATATATATATATATATATACATACATATACATATATATATATATTGTGAGACTGTGACCGGGGTTATCTATGACGGCCGGTATGTCTCGCCCCGGTTGTGCTCACTCCATGATAGAAAGTAAATCCACTCTAGGGTTAATGCTGTTTCCCTACAGGCTGAAGTAAGGGTTAAATGGAATCAGGAAGAAGGGCAGGTGTGCCGGGTGTGAGGGAGTGAACAGAACTCCCTGAGCTCTCTGCTGGAGAGGCACATGTATATTGTTGTGGACTTTTGTTTTGGACATTAAACCGTGTGCTGTGAACCTTAATGCCTGGATCCCGTGTCTTCTGCTGCGCAGCTGACCACGCTACCTCACATATGGTGGAGAATGCGGGCATGACAGCCGGTGAGGTGTAGCATCCATCCCTGGTGACCCAGTAGCACATGTCCTGGATTCGAGCGGCTATACTACAGCCCAAACCCGGCGACGCCATGGAGGACATACTAAGGCAGCAGCAACAGACTAATGCACAGCTACAAGAGGCTAATGCACAGAAGCAACAGACCAATGCACACCTGCTCCGGGCGTTGGAACGTCAGCAGCAATCCTTGCAAATGCAGGAAAAAAGGCACCAAGAACAGATGGTTCTCCTGGCCAAGTCGATCCGTGCCAGACCGGCAGCAACAACCCCGGGACCGGGTGACGACGGCAGCGTCCGGAAAGCGGTGAGACAAGCGTTGCAAAAGATGACCCCGGGGGATGATGTGGAAGCGTTCCTGGCGGTGTTTGAGCGGGTGGCCGAGCAGGAAAAGCTGCCGACCCCCCAGTGGGCTGAGGTATTGTCGCCCTATCTGACGGGGGAACCCCAAAAAGCGTACCTGGACCTCTGTACCGAGGATGCCATTGACTATGTGACCCTGAAAGCCGAAATACTGGCTCGGTTGGGGGTGAATACCTATGTACGGGCTCAGCGGGTAAATCAGTGGTTCTATGAGGAAGCCAAACCCGTACGCTCCCAGGCCTATGACTTGTTGCATCTTGTAAAAAAGTGGTTGCAGCCTGACACTTTGAGCCCGGCGCAAATGGTGGAAAGGGTAGTAGTGGATCGTTTTGTGCGCACTTTACCCGTCACCGTTCAATGGTGGGTAGGACAGGGTGACCCGAGTACCCTGGACCAATTAGTGTCCCTGGTAGAGCGGCATGTGGCTACGCAGGACTTGATTCGGGACACTGAGACTTTGCGTTCCGCCCGTCGGTCCGGTGTTACACCTCGTGGCTCTCCTGTGGCAAGGAATGAGACAGTCTCCTTGCCTGCCATGAGCGCTCCTGCTCACCAGCGCCGAAGGTCTGCCAGACTGCGCAGAGTGCAGGAGAAACCTCCTCAGAGAGGCAGCACAAGGGTGACACCTAGTGGTACTCCTGTTGCAAGAAATGAGGCGGTCTCCCATTCCTTGCCTGCCGCAGCTCCTCCTGCTCAGCAGCCTCGAAGGTCTGTGAGGTTGCGCAATGTGCAGAGGTTTGCTGCTCAGGGAAGCAGTGAGACTCCCGTTATCTCTACACATTGTGAGACCGAGGATCCCGCCTCTATTTCCCAGAGGCAGGAGGGTGAGCATGTGCTATGCTTGGTGGATCCTGATTCGCCCACTGACGTCACACGGCTTGATGACAAGGCTGGTGACGTGGTGAATCCTGACTGGCCAGGCTGGGATGTCGTGGATCCTGATTGGGTCAAGTCCGTCATCTCCGCCTCGCGCCCACCCTTGGCTGGAGCTACACCTCCTTAAAAGCTCCTCCTGCCATCATGGCGGCGCGCGACCGTCCTTCTATGTTTGGATGTCTGGCAGCGTGCTGCCACGCCACTGCTCAGGCATTATCTTCTTCTCTGGGCTTGGCCCTTGCTGCTTAGGCAGCACCTGGTTTGCAGGCCGTGTCCCTGCCTTGCTGCTCCGGCAGTAGCTCCTTCTACAGGCCGTGTTCCTGTCCCAGGTGAGCTCCTTGAGTCTCCACTGGACTCACCTGGTTATTGTAAGCACACGTGCGTGGGCACCTCTGTGCTACCCTCGTGCCATATTCTCGTGACTTCCACTGGCACACGTGCGTGGGCACCTCTGTGCTTCCCCGTGCAACAGGTACACCGAGCCGTGTGATCCCTGCCATACAACCCACACGGGTTAGGGCAGACCGGTGTACATAGATCGTCTGTGACATTCCAGACGATCGCTAGCAGCAACCCGCTCACTCTTCACCCACCATAGCAGCGGTCCCTTACACCGCACAGTGGACCTTGACCGGCGGAAGCTGTCCATTCCCCATCTTGGCACGCTTCCCCGGGTCCCCCTCGTAACATTACGGTCGCGCCAAAGGTCTGGCTATGGCTGAAGAGCAGCAGCAGTTGCTGCGTTATGTGCAGCAGTTGGAATCACGTTTGGCAGTAGTGGAGCAGTCTTCCTCCGACAAGAGTGCTCTGACGACAGTCGCCACCCAGGCGGCTACCCAGGCTGTGATATTGGGCGGAAGATCTCCTCGCCTTGCGCTTCCAGAGCGCTTTAGCGGGGACAGCTCCGAGTGCCGTGGGTTTATAAACCAAGTTACCACCTACTTAGAGCTGTCCGCGACTCTTTACGCTACCGAGAAGGCGAAGGTAGCCTTCGTCCAGTCCCTGCTCACAGGGAGAGCGCTGAAGTGGTCTACGCCGTTGTGGGAGCGCGGAGATCGGGTGGTGAATAACTTAGCATCTTATCTTGGGGCCATGAGAATGGTGTTCCTCGGGCCTCAAGTCACCCACGACTCCGCGCTGCGCCTCCTACGACTTCGGCAAGGGTCCGCTTCAGTCGGGGACTTTGCCGTACACTTTAGGACACTTGCCGCAGAGCTGGACTGGCCCGATAAGGTCCTTGTCCCTGTGTTCTGGGAGGGCCTGGCAGGGTTCGTCAAAGACGCACTGGCCACGCGTGAGGTGCCTGCTACTTTAGAGTCCTTGATTGTGGTTGCCTCTCGCATAGACATCCGCCAGGCGGAGCGGAGGCTCGAGGTCTCTTCAGCACCCACGTCCTCACGGCCTAAAAAGCGTCTGGCTCCCGTCTTCCACCAGACAGGTCTCCCAGCCAGCTCTGTAGGCGACTCCGTGGAGTCAATGGAGGTGTCCAAAGCGGTCTCCTCTACCCCAGGTTCTCGGTCTGGTGTCATCTGCTTTTCCTGTGGGCAGAGGGGACACATAGCTACCCGATGTCCCAAACCGTCGGGAAAAGACAGCGTCTAGTTTCCATCAGAGGGGGGTTCCTAGACGCTGCTTCTCCCTCTAGGTTGACTATCAGCGCCCAGTTGCAGTTTGGCACTACTCTCTTCTCTGCTCTGGCCTGCCTGGACTCAGGCGCTGATGGCAATTTCATTTCGACCTCCCTGGCAACCCGATACTCAGTTCCCCTGGTTCTCTTGCCCAAGCCACTCAGGGTTCGGGTAGTCAACGGGTCCCTACTAGTCGATCCCATCACCCAGATCACCATCCCTCTCAGGATGGAAGTACCACCAGGACACCATGAGCAGGTGTCCTTCCTGGTGCTTCCAGGGGGGACGGATGAGATCCTACTGGGCCTCCCCTGGTTGAGACAGCATGCTCCTATACTCAACTGGGCAACAGGGGAGATCTCATCATGGGCAGGATCCTGTAGGGAGCACCTCGTGACTACCGAACCACCCGCTACCATTAGGTCAGTTGGGTCCTCAGGGAATACAGGGGAGCCAGGTTTACCGACACCTTATGAGGCCTACAGGGACGTCTTCTCCAAGAGGGCCGCAGATACCCTTCCTCCCCACCGGCCATACGATTGCCGAATAGACCTGAAGCCAGGCTCCGAGCCCCCTAGGGGCAGAGTGTATCTCTGCTCCAGAGACGGAGGCTATGTCCAAATATATTCAGGACAGCCTGGCAAAATTGTTCATTCGCAAGTCTATTTCACCGGCCGGTGCGGGGTTCTTCTTCGTGCAAAAGAAGGAAGGGGATCTACGCCCCTGTATCGATTACAGGGGATTAAATGCAATCACGATCAAAAACAAATACCCTTTGCCCCTCATTACGGAGTTATTTGATCGATTCCGCGGGGCAAAGATCTTCACGAAGCTGGATCTACGCGGGGCGTATAATCTAGTGCGAGTCCGAGAGGGCGATGAGTGGAAGACTGCCTTCAACACCAGGGACGGTCACTACGAGTATCTCGTAATGCCCTTCGGACTCTGCAATGCCCCCGCCGTATTTCAAGACTTTGTGAATGATGTTTTCCGGGATTTGTATCTTTCCGTGGTTGCATACCTGGATGATATCCTTATCTTTTCCCCCGATCTTGCCACCCATCGGAGGGATGTCATCCGAGTACTTAAGAGGCTCCGCACTCATTCGTTATATGCTAAGCTAGAAAAGTGCGTTTTTAAACGTGAATCCTTGCCGTTCCTGGGGTATATCGTGTCCAGTCAGGGGTTAGCAATGGATCCGGGGAAGTTGGAGACAGTGATGAAATGGCCTGAGCCCCGCTCGCTGAAGGCGATCCAGCGATTCTTGGGGTTTATCAATTATTATCGCCAGTTCATTCCCAACTTCTCGACGGTGGCAGCACCCATCATTGCCCTTACCCGCAAGGGCGCTAATCCCAAAGCATGGACACGGGAAACGGTAGAGGCATTTCACACTCTCAAAACTTACTTCTCCAGAGCTCCCATCCTTCATCGTCCAGACATCTCCAAACCCTTCCTACTAGAGGTAGACGTCTCTTCGGTCGGTGCTGGTGCAGTCCTGTACCAGAAAGACGAACGAGGAAGGAAGCATCCATGTTTCTTTTTCTCCAAAACCTTTTCTCCGGCCGAGAGGAACTACTCCATAGGGGATAGGGAGTTACTGGCGATGAAACTAGCATTCCAGGAATGGCGGCATCTCCTGGAGGGTGCGAAGCATCCATTTGAAGTATTTTCCGACCATAAAAATCTCACATACCTCCAGACAGCACAACGCCTGAACCCAAGGCAGGCCCGTTGGTCCTTGTTCTTCTCCCGGTTCCGCTTTATTATCCGCCACCTGGCCGGTGAGAAGAACGTACGGGCCGATGCCTTGTCACGTTGTATGGTTGTGTTGGAGGAGGACGAGGAGGAGCCTCGTCTTATACTACCCCCGGACAGCTTGAGGATGGTCACTCCCACTTCTTTGGACCAGGTGCCACCTGGCAAGACCCTCGTTCCCCCTGAACTACGGAATGAGGTGCTATCGTGGGCCCATGCCTCCAAGGTCGGGGGTCACTTTGGGGTCAAAAGGACCAGAGACCTTGTGACTAGGCACTATTGGTGGCCGAGACTACCCCAGGACATACAGGAGTATGTGGGAGCCTGTATGTCGTGTGCACGGAATAAGCCGTCCCGGCAGAGACCGGCAGGTCTTCTTCACCCACTGCCAGTGCCGGATCGTCCCTGGGAAGTGGTGGGAATGGACTTCCTGGGAGATCTGCCCAAGTCAGCAGGTCACAAGGTCGTATGGGTCATCACGGATCACTTCTCTAAAATGGTCCACTTGGTGACTCTCCCACGACTCCCGACGTCACGTGCTCTCGCCACCTTATTCATTAGGCATGTATTTAGGCTGCATGGCATGCCTGACAAGGTGGTGAGCGACCGGGGTCCCCAGTTCGCGTCTCGCTTCTGGAGAGAGCTCTGTAAGCTCCTGCAGATAGAGCTGAACATCTCCTCCGCATACCATCCCGAAACCAATGGACTGGTAGAGAGAACCAATCAGACCTTGGTAACTTACCTCCGCCATTTTATCTCCGCGCACCACGACAACTGGGCTAACCTCCTTCCTTGGGCCGAATTTGCCATTAATAATTCGGTCCATGAATCCTCTGGTCAGACTCCGTTCCTGCTCAATAACGGACAACATCCCAGAATCCCGGTTCCGATGCCCATTACGTCACCCGATCCTAGAGTGGAGGATTGGGCGACCGAGGCCCGAGAGATCTGGGATAACACCCAAGAGGCCCTTAAGAGGGCTAAAGACCGGATGGTGACAACGGCTGATGAGCGCCGCCGCCCTGCACCATCCTTCGCCCCTGGTGACCTAGTGTGGCTGTCCTCTAAGAATGTTAACCTACGAGTACAGGCAGCCAAGTTCGCCCCTAGGTACCTGGGTCCGTTTAAAGTGCTAGAGCAGGTGAACCCGGTGGCATACCGACTCCAGCTCCCTCCACGCTGGGCTATAGCCAACACCTTTCACGTGTCCCTCCTGAAACCCGTACGACTTAATAAGTTCTCGGGGTCCCTGACGCCTCAAACTGACCCCCCGCCCGACGACTCTGAGGTGGCGAAGCTTGTGGAGACAAAAGTTATACGGGGCAGGAGGTACTACCTTGTGGAGTGGGTCGGCCGTGGTACGGAGCATAGATCCTGGGAATTGGAGGATCATATCCACGCCCCGGGTTTGATAGCGGCCTTCGAGCATGGGCAGGGGGGGGGGGCTAATGTTACACCTCGTGGCTCTCCTGTGGCAAGGAATGAGACAGTCTCCTTGCCTGCCACAAGCGCTCCTGCTCACCAGCGCCGAAGGTCTGCCAGACTGTGCAGAGTGCAGGAGAAACCTCCTCAGAGAGGCAGCACAAGGGTGACACCTAGTGGTACTCCTGTTGCAAGAAATGAGGCGGTCTCCCATTCCTTGCCTGCCGCAGCTCCTCCTGCTCAGCAGCCTCGAAGGTCTGTGAGGTTGCGCAATGTGCAGAGGTTTACTGCTCAGGGAAGCAGTGAGACTCCCGTTATCTCTACACATTGTGAGACCGAGGATCCCGCCTCTATTTCCCAGAGGCAGGAGGGTGAGCATGTGCTATGCTTGGTGGATCCTGATTCGCCCACTGACGTCACATGGCTTGATGACAAGGCTGGTGACGTGGTGAATCCTGACTGGCCAGGCTGGGATGTCGTGGATCCTGATTGGGTCAAGTCCGTCATCTCCGCCTCGCGCCCGCCCTTGGCTGGAGCTACACCTCCTTAAAAGCTCCTCCTGCCATCATGGCGGCGCGCGACCGTCCTTCTATGTTTGGATGTCTGGCAGTGTGCTGCCACGCCACTGCTCAGGCATTATCTTCTTCTCTGGGCTTGGCCCTTGCTGCTTAGGCAGCACCTGGTTTGCAGGCCGTGTCCCTGCCTTGCTGCTCCGGCAGTAGCTCCTTCTACAGGCCGTGTTCCTGTCCCAGGTGAGCTCCTTGAGTCTCCACTGGACTCACCTGGTTATTGTAAGCACACGTGCGTGGGCACCTCTGTGCTACCCTCGTGCCATATTCTCGTGACTTCCACTGGCACACGTGCGTGGGCACCTCTGTGCTTCCCCGTGCAACAGGTACACCGAGCCGTGTGATCCCTGCCATACAACCCACACGGGTTAGGGCAGACCGGTGTACATAGATCGTCTGTGACATTCCAGACGATCGCTAGCAGCAACCCGCTCACTCTTCACCCACCATAGCAGCGGTCCCTTACACCGCACAGTGGACCTTGACCGGCGGAAGCTGTCCATTCCCCATCTTGGCACGCTTCCCCGGGTCCCCCTCGTAACAGTCCGGCCCCTCCAAGCCTAGGGCCAAGGACCCACCGCTGACAACGGTGCAGGAGTCCCCTACCGTCCCGTCTGAGGCCGCGGCCGCCATTCCTGAGGTCCGGAAGGTTCTGTACCCTAAACGACAACCCGTCAAGGGGGTTTCCGTCCCCATTAGATGTTGGCGGTGCCAGCGGGTGGGACATATGGAAGCCCAGTGTCCACTCACCATGGAGCCCATGGATTGTGGGGTTACCCGGCGGGGTTCAATGTATGCTCAGGTGGTGTGTACCGCTGACCTGGTCTCCCCAGAGACGGAGCCCCACTTGTGCCAAATACAGGTGAATGGATGTCCGGTTACAGGATTGTTGGATTCCGGAAGCTTAGTGACCCTTGTGCGATCCACCTTGAGGGCTAAAGTAAAGGCCACAGGACGTACCGTGGGGGTGGTTTGCATACATGGGGACCGCCGAGACTATCCCACGGGGATTGTCACCATCACAGCACCTTGCGGTCAGGTGCAACATGAGGTGGGACTTCTTAACACTCTTCCTTATGACGTGATCCTAGGAAGGGATCTGCCCTATTTTTGGACTTTATGGAAGGGACCTCCTAAGTCCCCTCAGATATTGGTCAGTCCGGGACCTGAGCCCTACAATCCTGAATCCGGGACGCCTGCCGTAGGGGTCACCATGATAGGGACAGAGTGTGAACCCGATAGGTCACCCCTAGAGGTATTGGCAGGAGAGGCTGAGATGGTCGAGCCCATCCCGGAGTTGGAGGCGTCCCCGGATACGTTTGGGACAGCCCAACTCCAGGACCCTACGTTAATACATGCCCGGAGTCGGGTGACAGTAGTTGACGGGGTGGCACAGCTGCCCGGTGCCCAGGTAAGGTACCCCCATTTCGCTCTTAAGAAAGATTTACTCTACCGGGTAGATGAAATACGGGGCGTGAGGTTAGAACAGTTGGTGGTGCCCCAGCCGCATCGCCGGCGGGTCCTCGACTTGGCTCATAAACACCTGATGAGTGGCCACCTAGGGGTCAAGAAAACGCAGGAGCGAATATTGCAAAGGTTCTATTGGCCCGGGGTCTTTGGGGAGGTAAAACGGTTCTGCGAAACCTGCCCGGAGTGTCAGCTTACCGCACCCCTGACCCATTTTCGCAGTCCGTTGGTACCGTTACCCATTATAAAAGTCCCTTTTGAATGGATAGGGATGGATCTGGTGGGGCCCCTCGTAAAGTCCGCTCGAGGGCACCAACACATCCTAGTGATCGTTGACTATGCCACCCGGTATCCCGAGGCGATACCTCTCAGACATACTGCAGCAAAGCTTATAGCTCAGGAGTTGTTTGCTGTGTTCTGCCGGGTGGGGTTGCCCAAGGAGATCCTTACGGATCAGGGGACCCCATTCATGTCTAAAGTGACCAAAGAGCTATGCCGGCTACTCCAGATCAAGCAGTTGCGTACGTCTGTGTATCATCCTCAAACGGACGGTTTAGTCGAGCGTTTCAATAAAACCCTGAAAACCATGCTCAAAAGGGTGATTTCAAAAGACGGGAAAGACTGGGATATGATGCTTCCCTATTTGATGTTTGCCATACGAGAGGTGCCACAGACATCCACGGGGTTTTCGCCTTTTGAATTGTTATACGGGCGACATCCCCGGGGATTGTTGGACCTGGCAAAGGAAACATGGGAGCAAGAGCCCACCCCCCATAAAAGTGTGATTGAACACATTTTGGGTATGCAGAACCGCATAAGCGCGGTCATGCCAATTGTGAAGGAGCATTTACAGGAGGCTCAGGCCGCGCAAAGCGGCCGCTACAATAGACAAGCCACCGTGCGGACCTTTAAACCCGGGGATCGGGTGTTGGTATTAATCCCCACGGCGGAGAGTAAATTCCTGGCTCAGTGGCAAGGCCCCTACGAGATAAAGGAAAGAGTAGGGGTGGTTAACTATAAAGTATTGCAGCCCGGTAGGCGGAAACCTGAACAAATATACCATGTCAACCTATTAAAACCTTGGCAGGAACGGGAAAGCCTGATGGCTGTTTTTTCCCCACCTCCCTCCTCTTCGGGTCGTTCACATCCGGCTCCAGCGACCTCCGGAGAGGACGAACCGGAAGTAAGGATTGGAGAAGCCCTCACCAAGACTCAGAGGCGAGAGGCCAGACGGTTGGTTCAGCAGAACCCCGATGTCTTCTCCGAGCTGCCCGGTAGGACCAGTCTGATACGACATGATATTGTCACCGAACCCCACCTGAAGGTACGCCTGAAGTCATACCGGGTACCGGAGGCTCGACGACAAGCCATATCGGAGGAAGTAAAGACAATGTTACGCCTGGGGGTCATCGAAAAATCCCGGAGTGAATGGGCTAGTCCGATTGTCCTAATACCAAAACCCGATGGCTCCTTAAGGTTCTGCAATGACTTTAGGAGATTGAACGAAATATCCAAGTTCGATCTCTACCCCATGCCCCGGGTGGATGAGCTGATTGATAGGCTGGGACAGGCGCGATATTTCACCACGCTCGACCTGACCAAGGGGTACTGACAGGTGCCACTGACGGAGTCCGCCAAGGAGAAAACCGCTTTTGTTACGCCGGAGGGTCTCTTCCACTATGTTGTCTTGCCTTTTGGGTTACATGGCGCTCCAGCCACGTTCCAGAGGTTGATGGACTTAGTGCTGGAACCCCACCAGGCGTATGCATCAGCGTACCTGGATGACATCATTATTTACAGCTCCGATTGGCAGACCCACTTGGAACAGGTACAAGCGGTGGTGGACGCGCTTCGAACAGCCGGATTGACAGCCAATTCCAAGAAATGTGCATTGGGACTCACGGAAGCCCGCTACTTGGGCTACGTGATAGGCCAAGGAGTGATTAAGCCTCAAATTAACAAGGTTGAGGCGATCCAGAAGTGGCCTAGACCCCTGACCACGAAGCAGGTTAGGGCCTTCCTGGGTATCGTGGGGTACTACAAAAGGTTTGTAAAGGATTTTGCGGGACTATCAGCCCCCTTGACGGACCTTCTCAAAGGCACGAAGTCCGTCATGTTGCGCTGGACTCCGCAGGCCGAGGACTCCTTCCGGGCCCTGAAGGAGGTCCTGTGCGGACAGCCCGTTCTTGTACACCCTGATTTCCGGAAGGAGTTCATAGTACAGACTGACGCCTCAGAGGTCGGCCTGGGGGCAGTGCTGTCTCAGGTGGTTCAGGGGGAGGAACACCCCGTCACCTTCTTGAGTAGGAAGCTCACCCCTCCCGAGCGGAATTATAGCGTAGTGGAGAAGGAGTGCCTGGCGATCAAGTGGGCCTTGGAGTCCCTACGCTATTACCTGCTGGGACGGCAGTTTCGCTTGGTGACGGATCACTCTCCACTGGTCTGGATGAGGTCCACCAAGGAACGGAATGCCCGGGTTACCCGGTGGTTCCTTTCTCTGCAGAACTTCCGGTTTACGGTTGAACACCGGGCCGGTAGGTTGCAGGGCAACGCCGATGCCTTGTCCCGCGGCCCGTGTTTGATGGCAGGAGTTCAACCCCGCTCGCTTGAACTGAGGGGGGGGTATGTGAGACTGTGACCGGGGTTATCTATGACGGCCGGTATGTCTCGCCCCGGTTGTGCTCACTCCATGATAGAAAGTAAATCCACTCTAGGGTTAATGCTGTTTCCCTACAGGCTGAAGGAAGGGTTAAATGGAATCAGGAAGAAGGGCAGGTGTGCCGGGTGTGAGGGAGTGAACAGAACTCCCTGAGCTCTCTGCTGGAGAGGCACATGTATATTGTTGTGGACTTCTGTTTTGGACATTAAACCGTGTGCTGTGAACCTTAATGCCTGGATCCCGTGTCTTCTGCTGCGCAGCCAACCACGCTACCTCACAATATATATATACACATATGCATATATACACTCACATATATATACACACACACACATATATATATATATATATATATATATATATATATATATATATATATATATATATATATATATATATATATATATATAGATACATATATACACATACACATATATATATATATACACATATATATACACGTATATATATATTTTTATATACAGAGAGAATGTGGTATAAATCCTTTTTAAATAAAAATAATCTTTATTATGAATACATTAAAATACAGCAAGTGAGTCCTCAAGGGGTTAACTGAACTGCTGGATTAGGTCAGTAACAATAACAGTAGTTGTGGACAGTTAGCAACATGACATACATACAAAAGATCATCGTTTTTAGTTATGACAAGGATGTAATACAGTGGTTCACACGTAAGCACACACTGAGATTTCCTACAAAAAACTAATTGAAGGTAATGTACCCTAATATATATATATATATATATATATATATATATACACACACATATATATACACATATATATATACACACACATATATATACATATATATGTAACGTCCGGGTGGTGGAACCTCTGGACCGTACACCGGTTTCCCTTGAGGAGGCAGCCAGGCAGGTCACCCCGCCAGAGGGTCTGGGTGCACGGCAGCCGAAGCACTATTGGTAGCCGGACAGTCCGTATGGGAGCAGGAAAGGTGGATGGAGTTCTGGACGGTGGTCCGGGTGATGAGGCTCAGAGTCCGAGGCCAGGTGGTAAGGTCAGGCGGGATCCGGGACTTGCTGAGCGATGGGACGGGTCACCAAACGGAGCCAGGGACTGGAGACTGGCGGAGCTGCAGAGATGGTGGAACATCCGCCGAAGTCACCGTCAGGGTTTAGGAATGAGCGTGGTTCGGAGCGGCTGGCGTGGCAGGACAGGCTCTACGAGACAGGACAGGGTTAATGCAGGCAAAGTACAAGGCAAAGCAATAGGGGACCTGAACACTAGCTTGCTAAGCACGTAGAACAGGCCCCGCCCACCAGGAAGGTGAATCTTAATATACCCTGTACCTGTCTAAGCAATTTCCTGTTTCAAGGTGCTGGCCCTTTAAGAGAGGGTCAATGACCGCGCGCGCGCCCTAATGCGCATGCGCGAGGCCCGGGTGCCAGAAGCCAGAGGAGGGAGCGGTGAGGAGGAAGCAGGAGAGCCGGGCTGAGGCCGAGCAGCCGACGGGCGCCGGGAGCGGGGACCGGGCTGCCTGGGGACCGCAGGCAATGGAGCAGGAAGGCTGTGGAGCGGGGGACCGGGAAGCCTGGCACGGGAGCGGCGGAGCTCGGCCTGGGAGCGGGGAAGCGTGGCAGGGGAGCCGGTAAGCAAGGCAGAGGAGCCGGGGAGCATGGCAGGGGAGCCGGAGAGCCTAGCAGGGGAGCCGGGGAGCGTGACAGTACCCCCTCCCCCACGCCCCCCTCCCCGCAACCGGGACAGGAAGGCACGAATCAGAGGAGTGCCAACATTCTCCTGGGGCTCCCAGGACCTATCCTCGGGACCATACCCCGCCCAGTCCACCAGGAAATACTGCCGACCTCGTACGGTCTTCATGGCCACGATATCCCTTACCGCATAGATGTCATCGTCAGCCATGGGAGGAGGAGCAGTACCGGCATCAGCGGAGAAGGGACCAAGGACAACAGGCTTGAGCAAGGAGACATGGAAAGAGTTGGGTATCTGCATCGTGGCCGGGAGCTGCAGCTTGTAGGAGACTGCATTAATCTTGCTGACGACTTTAAACGGCCCGATGTAACGAGGACCCAACTTGTACGATGGCAACTTCAATCGGACATACTTGGATGCAAGCCAGACCAGATCACCAGGGGAGAAACACGGGGGATCCAAGCGCCTTTTGTCCGCATGTCTCTTCATCCGCAAAGAAGCCCGCTCAAGGGAGGTCTTGACAGAGCTCCATATGGCTGAGAAGTCCTGGACCAGAGCATCTGCTGCGGGGACATCGGAAGCCGAGGATACTGGCAACGGAACCGAAGGCTGAAGTCCGTAAACGACTCGGAATGGAGAGCTGGAGGTGGACTCGCTGATGTGATGGTTGTGGGAGAACTCAGCCCAAGGAAGAAGCGAGGACCAGTCATCGTGATGGGCATTAACGTAGTGGTGCAGGAAGGAGGTCAGGATTTGATTGACCCGCTCCACTTGCCCATTTGACTGAGGATGGTAGGCAGAAGAAAAGTCAAGAGATACTCCCAGATGTTTGCAGAGGGCCCTCCAGAAGCGCGAGGTAAACTGAGTTCCTCTGTCGGACACAATGTGTGCGGGAAAGCCATGCAATCGGAATATATGTTGGATGAAGGAGTCAGCTAGCTCCTGGGCAGAGGGGAGCCCGGCCATGGGAATGAAGTGAGCCATTTTTGAGAAACGGTCCACCACAACCCATATGACTGTGTGTCCGGAGGATAAGGGTAAGTCCGTAATGAAGTCCATTGCGATATGTTGCCACGGAACAGAAGGAATGGGCAGAGGCAGGAGACGTCCATATGGTAGGTGCTTGGGTGTCTTGTTCCGGGCACAGGACGGACAGGCCGAGACGAAGGTTGAGACGTCTTTACGGAGGGACAGCCACCAGTAGAGACGGACAATCGTGCTCCAAGTCTTCTTCTGACCAGCATGGCCGGCGATCTTCGAGGCATGGCCCCAGTGCAGGACTCTCTGTCTGTCAGTGTCTGGGACATAGGTTTTCCCAGGGGGTATCTGAGTTACAGTGACAGGATTCACCGGCATGATGTTGCTGGGGTTGATGATGGGCTGGAACGTCTCCTCCTCCAACTCCACGGGCACGAAGGACCTGGACAAAGCGTCTGCCCGCACGTTTTTGTCCGCAGGCCGAAAATGGAGTTGGAAATCAAATCGGGCAAAGAACAAGGACCAGCGGGCTTGTCGTGGGTTCAGTCTTTGGGCTGACCGCAGGTACTCCAGATTCTTGTGGTCCGTGTATATGATTACAGGGTATACTGCTCCCTCCAAGAGGTAGCGCCATTCCTCCAAGGCAAGCTTCACGGCCATTAGCTCCCGATCCCCGATGGTGTAGTTGCGTTCGGGTGCCGAGAAGCTCTTGGAGAAGAATCCACAAGTGACCATCTTGCCGGAGGGGGAGTTCTGCATCAACACTGCTCCGGCTCCTGAGGAGGAGGCATCCACCTCCAAAGTGAACTGTCGGTTCAATTCAGGGCGATGGAGAACCGGGGAGGAAGCAAACGCCTGTTTCAAGGAGCAGAACGCGGCATCAGCCGCCGGGGGCCAGTCCTTAGGATTAGCTCCTATCTTAGTCAAGGCAGAGAGAGGCGCAGTCAAGGCAGAGAAATGCGGGATGAATTGCCGATAATAGTTCGCAAAGCCGAGAAAGCGCTGGATAGCCTTCAGTCCGGAAGGAGGAGGCCAGTTGATGATGGCAGACACCTTCTCTGGGTCCATCTGCAGGCCAGTGTCCGAGATTACATAACCCAGGAAGGGAAGAGATGACTTTTCAAAGAGGCATTTCTCGTACTTGGCGTACAGACGGTTCTCTCTAAGCCTCTGGAGAACTAGCTGCACGTTCTCTCTGTGGGTCTGTAGGTCCGGAGAGAAGACCAGGATGTCATCCAGATATACCACGACACAGACATAGAGGAGATCTCTGAACACGTCGTTCACCAGTTCTTGGAAGACTGCCGGAGCATTACACAGACCAAAGGGCATGACACAATACTCGTAGTGCCCATCCCGAGTGTTGAAGGCGGTTTTCCATTCGTCTCCAGAGCGAATGCGAACCAGGTTATAGGCCCCACGAAGGTCCAACTTGGTGAATAGACGGGCTCCTCGGAGCCGATCGAATAGTTCGGGGATAAGCGGCAGAGGGTATTTGTTCTTTACGGTAATCTGGTTTAATCCCCGGTAGTCAATGCAAGGGCGCAGATCACCTTCCTTCTTCTTGACAAAGAAAAACCCTGCTCCGGCAGGGGACGAGGACCTCTGAATGAACCCCTTTGCCAGGCTCTCGGTGATATAGGCAGACATAGCTCGTGTCTCCGCAGGGGACAAGGGGTATATTCTTCCTCTAGGAGGCGTGGTTCCTGGCAGTAAATCGATGGCGCAGTCGTAGGGACGATGAGGCGGTAGTACCTCTGACTCCTTTTTATCAAAAACGTCCGAGAAGGACCAGTAGGCAGAAGGCAGTCCTGGTAGAGACTCTGGAACCGGAGGGCGTCGAACGGGCTGGATGGTTTTCAGACATCTCTCGTGGCACGAGGAGCCCCATCGGGTGATTTCACCTGTACTC